>NC_056735.1:131542243-131657243 GCF_019279795.1 Protopterus annectens
TAGACAATGTGGTCTTCAGTGTTGTGGCATTTTGATATTACAGTCTTGGGATTATAATATTCAAGATTTTGGGTTTCAAGATATGATTATAAAGTGTACACACACACACACACACACACACACACACACACACACACACACACACACACACACACACACACACACACACACACACACACACACACACATTTTCAGATGGTTCCTGGTTCCTTGTGGACCTTAGGAAATATACAGTGGCATTTGGTTTTAGGGGTTAAATCTGCTTGACAAGTGTTGACTTCTGTTGTGGATCTTGAAGAATTCTGGCTATTAATGGCGATGTCTTCAAATGCATTCTTTCCAAAGCAGATGAAGGTACCTACAGTGTGCTTTAAAATGTTTATTTCAACAACTGCAAATGTCTGCTTAAATGAATGTAAGAGTTAAATGTATAAGTTACAGCTTCTTCTTTTTCTTCTTCTTCTTTCGGCTTCTCCCATTAGGGGTCACCACAGCAAACCATCTGTCTCCATTTCTTCCTGTCCTCTGCATCTTGCTTTGTCACACCAATCACCTGCATGTCCTCTCTCACCATATCCATAAGCCTTATCTTAGGCCTCCCTCTTTTCCTGTTACCTGGCAGCTTCATCCTTAGCATCTTTTTCCCAATATACTCTGCATCCCTCCTCAGCATATGTTCAAACTAACGTAATCTTGCCTCTCTGGATTTGTCTTCAAACCTTCCAACCTGGGCTGACCCTCGAATATACTTATTCCTAATCCTGTCCACCCTCGTCACACCCAGTGCAAATCTTAACATCTTTAACTCTGCCACATCCAGATTTGACTCCTGCCTTTTTGTCAATGCCACTGTCTCCAACCCATATAACATAGCTGGTCTCCCTACCCTCTTGTAGACCTTCCCTTTCACTCTTATAGGTACTCGTCTGTCACAAATCACTCCTGACACTCTTCTCCATCCCTTCCATCCCACCTGTACTCTCTTCTTCACCTCTCTTCCACACACGCCATTACTCTGAACTGTTGATCCCAAGTACTTAAACTCATCCATCTTCACCACCTCTACTCCCTACATCCTCACAATTCCTCTATCATCCCTCTCATTCACACACATGTATTCTGTCTTAGTCCTGCTGACCTTCATTCCTCTTCTCTCTAGAGCATATCTCTACCTCTCCAAGGTCTCCTCCACCTGTTCCCTACTCTCACTACAGGTCACAATGTCATCTGTAAACATCATAGTCCACGGGGACACCTGTCTGATCTCGTCTGTCAACCTGTCCATCACCATTGCAAATAAGTTACAGCAAAAAGCTTAAATCCACTTTCATTCTACTTCCATCTAAATTTCCCTATACACACTTACACACTGTTGGACTGACTGGGTCTATATTCCTAAAAAATCATCAATACTCTGTTACTTATTTTAATATTTCACTGATTTCGATATAGCACTGTCTTTTCCTACACCTAATAAGACCCAAATCATTTATACCCTGTTGTCTTGAAAAAATCTGAATGTCCTTCACTTTACATAATATTTGGGAAAGTTATCCATGATCTTCTGGGTTATCCTTAAATGTTTTCCATTTTACATAATTAAAACTGGGGTAAATCTGATGACAAAACAAAGGAAAGATGCTTTACAGAACATTCCATACAAGCTCATTTAGAGATAAAATATAGATGGTTTTAATCCCTTGTTTAGGTTCATCAAGTCCTAGGCAAGAAACACAGTGCCTTAGAAAATCTGAAGCTGTATGATTACTCCATCTCACAGCAAGGGTACAAGACATCTATCCGAAGATATTATCTTTAAGCCCCTTAATACCACGTTAGGTTATTATGGATTAGAAAACAGAAGGTCTAACTATTCCGTTAATCTCATCAATCACACTTTCTGAATTAAAACATACAGTCTTGAGAGCTTTATAAAATTAAAAATCTTTGATTGGATCAGCATGCCTTCTCAGCAAGATATTCAAAGAGAAATACAAGCAAAGACACCCAGATATGGAAAATTTCACAATAAAAAAATTAATATCGCAAAGATGGAATGTGGAAAAGAAGATTAGTAAATCACAAGTTAAAGAAATAGAAGTTGAAGTTATGGAGTGCCTGTGAACTGAAGGATTTAATGTAGAAGTCAAACACAGACTACATCACAGCATGATGGAGTGAGTCACCAGAATAAGGAAAAGCAAGAAGATCAGGAGACACGTGAAGAAGAAATATGGACAGGAGAAAGGAAAAAAGATTTAATATGGTGTAATATTTATGCAAAGGAGAAAGCAAAGCTAACTAATACAAAAAGAGCAGCACCAAAGATATTTGAAGAAAGGAATCCGGATATGGAAAACTTTACAATACAAAAAATAAGAAGACTAAGAGGAAAAGTAGAAAAAGAGATTAGTAATGGAGAAGTCAAATAAATAGAAATTGAGGTTATGGAGCAGCTGCAAAGAGAAGGATTCACTGTAGAAAATCTAATGCAGAAAGTGCCACAACAGGATAAAGCAATGGATATTCAAATTAAGGGGAAACCAATGGAAAAGGAAGCAACTGGTCAGGTGCCATATCAAGATATTTTGGAGCCTTCCACAGGAAACCAGTATAAATGTTCACTTGAAGATAGACAGCAAGAAAAGGAACAGGAAACTATGGAAACTCTGATGCAGTCAATGTTGAAGAGTGATAGGCCAGTGAGTTCCCATATGACAGAGCAACAGATGACACAGGATGAAACTGAAGAGAATGTGCCACACGAAGATACTGTAGAACTTTCTATAGAATGCCCGCAGGAAACAGAAAACAAGGTATGTACCCTCAGGAAGAAAATGAAGTAAGAGAAGAGTTGCTTGATTTAATGGTCATGGATAGATATATTAAGATCAATGAGAGAAATAGGCTGCAGAAGGTCAATAAAACCCAAAAAGTAATAAGTCTGATAAAACAAACGCAGTAATTAGGACTGTCCATAGAGATCTATGTGATATAACAGAAGTAAACAGGATATGTTACTGTGCTGCTAAATTAATAACTGATAAAGTTCTACCACAAGATCACAGGGTAGTGAGGGAAAGGAAGGTCAGAAATCAAATAGCATAATATAAGTTTGAATAGAGAAAACTGTAAAGCAATTAAGACAAGAAGTGTCACTGTTAGAAGACTATAGAACAGGGAATAGATAAAAAAAAATACTAAGCAAGATAGATGTGATTAAAGCAATGCATAGTATTAAAACAGACCAGGATCTATTATGTACTATCGCAAATAAATTAAAAATGTCAGCACAGGCGGAAAAACTTAAAAGATACACAGACAGATATAAGGGAAAAGTACAAATAAGCAATTTATTGTTGACCCAAAAAAGTTTTATAGAGAATTGGGAAATAAAGTAAAAGGAATTGAAAGACTGCCAAAAAAGAGGCAGTAGATAATTTTGGAGAAGTATCTATGAAGATCCTGTGGAATATAACGAAGATGCTAAATGGACAGAAGAAGTTAAAGAAAGAATAAGAAGTTTAAAGGTACAGGATATGAAATGGGATGAACTAATGGCCAGAGAGATTGAAACAAAGTTAAGAAAAGCCTCTAACTGGAAAACCCCTAGCCCAGATGCAGTACATAACTTTGGTTAAAGGTATTAACATTTTCACGAGGATTAAGCCGAGTAAGAACTATTTATATGCACACCCCAAACAGACACCACACTGGCTAACAACAGGCAAAACAATGTTCTTACTTCAGAGTGAACTTGCAAGCTACCCTAAAAATTATAGACCAATAACCTGCCCTCTGATGACATATAAACTATACATGGGAACTGATGCTAACAGAGTTTATAGTCATTTAGAAGAAAACTCAATTATGGCAGTAGAACAAAAGGGCACTAAAAGAAAGTCATATCGAGCAAAGGATCATTTGTTGTTAAATACAGTTACAGTAGAGAACTGTAAAAAGGGGAAGAATCTAAGTATGGCATGGATTGACTACAAAAAAGCATTTGATAGTATCCCACATTCATGGATAAAAGAGAGCTTAAAAATGTATAGGATACACCCTACACTGATTGACTACATTACAGTAACCGTGAAACAATGGCAGACCACTTTGCAATCAAGCCATGATAAAAGACAGATTATTATCCCAGGGATAACAATTCAAAGGGTGATATTCCAGGGTGACTCTCTGTCACCGCTGCTATTCTGTCTTGCCCTTAACCCATTAAGCTGTTTACTTAACAGATTAGGCCATGGCTACAATTTGGCTCCTAGAAAACAACAAAGTCTAATGACTTCTCATCTTCTCTTTGCCGATGATTTAAAACCATATAGCTCATCAGATGACGAACTGAAAGCACAGCTGCAGATTGTCATAACTTTTTCAGATGATATTAGAATGTCATTTCGGCTTGATAAATGTGCAAAAGCAACCTTTAAAGCAGGAAAACTGCAGCACCAGGAAAACATTAGTTTGGGACAAGAATGTGATATAAAAGAACTTGAGCAAAAGGAGTGTATAAATACTTGGGAACTGATGAAGGATCAGGAATAAAACATGAACAGATGCAAATAAAACTCAGCAAGGAATACATTAGAAGACTTAAATTATTCCTAAGAACAACACTGACATCTAGGAACAAGATCCAGGCTATAAATCAATTTGCTCTTCCTTGCTTCATGCTCACCAAATGATTTATAAAAATCAGTGTATACCAAGATTATATATTCCCCATTCTGAAGAAGGGATGGGCCTCCTTGAAAATGATTACATATATAGATCTGCAATTGTGAGACTCCACACATATCTACTGACCTCACAAGATACAAATGTAGTGAAAGTTTTGAAACATGAGGAGAATAAATCTAAGATGACTCCACTGCCTAATTTAGTAGAAGCATATTGATGTCAAACAGGAACGGAAATCAATCCAGAAGTAGACAAAAACCAGGCAGCAACTGAATGTGACAAAAAAACAAAAGAAAGAATATAAAGTGAAGGACCAGCTGAGAAGGCAAGAAATATGGAAAAAACATAAATATAGTTGCAAGTATAGAAAACTTCTGGAAGAGCCTCATGTTGATCAAGAATGAAAACAAGAATAGTTAAGGAGAGGCGAATTCAAACCACGATAGTGAGCTATGTACACGCTGGTTTACTAAGTCCATTGAACATGTGGGAGAAACAGACAAATGTAGGTTTTGTAAAACTGAATTGGAAACAGTCACACACCTCGTTGCTGGTTGCAGCACATTAATGGCAGAATGACTATATACTGAAAGGCATAATAATGTGGCGAGACTGTTGCACTGGGGATTGTGCAAACATTATGCTATCGAAGTGGCTGAAAAACACTGGAAACATGAGCCACAAAGCATCACAGAAAATGATGAAGTTTTTATCACATGGGTTCACCCATTACCAATAGTTCAAAATATCAGATATAGTGGTCCAAGAAAAGAAGACAAAAGTAGCACTGATCATTGAAATTGCCACACCCAGTGACAATAGTGTCTTGTGTATAGAGAGACACAAAGTCATAAAATACCAGGATCTGCAGGCAGAAATGAGAGCAATGTGGAAGAAAGATACCCAGACCATTCCAATAGCAGTAGGAGCAATGGGTCTTATAAAAAAGAATCTACTATCATATATAGATATGTTACCAATCCATGTAACCCCGTATGAACTGCAGAAGGAGTCATAACTAGGCACATTGCGGGTGCTACGAAGCGCACTTTTGGGTGACATCAAAGATCGAAACAATGCAACTTTTATGATCTTTAATTGTACTTTGACTTAGGAATGGGGTCCATTCCTGTCATGGTATTAGAAACCCAAAAGATATGGAGAAATTAGAAAAAAGGATAGACATACATTTACTCAGCACGACTCTAGCCTAGTTTTTGAAGCCCATAATACTGTTGCAGAAACCAACAAAATTCTCCTATCTTGAAAAATGAAAGTAAAAAAAAGACAAAAATGAAAAGTATTACCTGATGCCAACCCCCTTACTCAAATAGAAACTTCACTGCAAACAAGAGCATTACTTAAAAACTCAGGTATTGGAAACCCTTGAACAAATCCCAATATATTCAACATGCAAATATTTCCCTATAATTCAGTACTATGTTATACAATGTTATGACTAACTTCACTATTTTATTTCAAATATTTATTTATAATGTGTTCACACCTCCATTTTATAGTGTCTACTTACACTTCTGCAGAGATAGATTTACATCTTCATAAGTTAAATATGCTACGACTGCTGAAAAGTATATTTTCTACAGTCTTAGAAAAATCTAATTACTATCTCAATCAGCTCAGAAAATAAAGTAAGTCATCCACAGATGTGGAGACTACACCTTCCTTATGTCATGTACGTAGTTCATTCAGAGAGGTCTCAACATTTTCCTTTTCCTTTGAAATATAGAACCCGTAGATATTCGACCGTATCTTTTCAGTTTCTGTGTTGCTTGTCAAGCTACGTGAAAAGATGTAATGCAACAGTATTGAGGGAAAAAAGAAAAAAAATGTTATTTTGTTAGACAAAATGTTTATCATGCTGTTATATACATACACACAAATGCACACAGATACACCTAAACTTCAGTAGACTGACACTAAAAACATAAATGATAAAAGGTCAGGAAAAAAAAAAGATTGACACCCTAACATCCATGCTCCAAGTCACAACTTTGGACCATGCAAAAAAAAAGCTACTGTTTTTGCAGGAGGATCCCTCTCCTTTTTATATATATTAACTGATAGAATGCACAATCACTGGGGAAGGGGTATATTTCCCAAACAAGGTAATTCAAAGTCTCACACACCTGTCAAACATCTGTTTTCTTAACCAAACTGTGTCAACAAAACTTTTGGGAATTTCAATTACTAAGAATATATATATCTTTAGAGAGAGTGAGATAAATATAGATACAGAGGTACATATATAGTCATATAGATATATATATACGTCTGTATTTATAGCTGTATATCTATCTATCTATCTATATAGATATATATGGGTGTCATACACTCAAATGAATGGACATAATACTGACATCAACCAGATGAACATTATAATATTGAATTCACAAATTGCAACACTTTTTGTGCATGCCCCAGGAATTACCCTAAAGTTGAGTAAACCAATCACAAATGTTTTTTTCAGGGGGCAAGGCCCCCTGCACCCCACACACCCCTTGCATTTAATTCTGTGTACTAACACTGGGATTGTACAGTCTCTGAGGAAAGAGAATATTCCCCTACCTAAACTTCTGTTGACCATCTATCTACATCAGTCAAATGGGGTCAACCATACAGGAGTTGTCATTGTGTCTGTTCCACCAGGTGTTGGACACCCAGATATATATATATATATATATATATATATATATATATATATATATATATATACATTATACAGATGTATATATATATATATATATATATATATATATATATATATGGGTCTATATTATATTTTCGAAAGTTTCAAGCATCTAACACCATATGGTCGACACCATATGAGCGATGTTTGAAATTTTGAAAATATAATAAACAAATAAAACTAAAAAAAACTATACTTACCTAAATGCTGTAGGCAGCGGGGCAAGCCCCCCTGCACCCCCCATGTGGGGGGCTGCACACGCTCGCTACTTAAATATTCCTACTCCGAAATCACACTGCTTTGAAATAAAGGGAAAATATTCCCTACGGCGATTTCCTTGTTACACGTGTGACGTATCAACCAATCGGCTTCACTCAGTACGTATTCGCCATTTTACAATTTTCGATCACGCTATAGGAAACATATATATATATATATATATATATATATATATATATATATATATGTAAAGAGAGAGAGAACAAGAGAGAGAGAGTTAGAAAGAGAAAGAGAGATAGATGTAGATATTGATCTTTAGTTGTCATTAAAATGGTTAACAACTCATTTTACCAACAAGTATGTGCAGGTGTAAAAATGAGCAATTGCACAAATGTGTAACTGCACATTGTGTGAATTATATTTGGCTGAATTTGAGTTTTATATAGTGTTGGTAAGTTTGTGTCTGCAGGAAGACGTGTGTTTCACTGAATGGGTAGGGTTTTATAAAAGTGTAAAATCTCATTCTAACGTAGTGCTTCTGTAAGGATGGCTGTGGTTTAATGTTAGAAACAGAGTTAGGTGAGGGAATAGATTGTGTTTTGCCTGTGTGATGCTGTGTGAGTGCTGTCTTTTTTTCTTGTGTAGTGGTACTGTTATGGCAAGGGTTCTTAGTAATGAATGTGTAGGGTTTGGATTGCAGGCAGTAGTAGGTTTAGGATTAGGGTTGGCACATGTGAGTAGGGTGTTGCTGGGAGGGATACATATCCCTACTAACCAGCACTTCTTTGTTCATTTGTGCTAACCCTTCATTTTTACTAACCCATAACTCTAACCCAACCCATGACCCTCATCCTAACTATACAGACTTTGTTGCAGAAAAAACTTTCCCTAACAGTACTCCTATTCAGACAATGCTTGATCTGGGTTTTGTAGCTGGTGTTTACTGAGAGTGGGAGAGAAGTTGTTAATGTTTTGTGATTCAGTCATGTAGTAAGTATATCAAAGATTTATACAGTCACTTATTTTTATTCTCTCACTTGTCTGTCACTCGTTTGTGTTGTCAATCATGATATCATATATACATACATACAAACATGTATATATATATATATATATATATATATATATATGTATATATATATATATATATATATATATATATATACACACACACACACACACACACACACACACACACACACACACACACACACACACACACACACACACACACACACACACACACACACACACACACACACACACACACACACACACACACACACACACACACACACACACACACACACACACAGATGCATACATATATATATATATATATATATATATACTGTGCATATAGATATATATATATATATATATATATACATATATATATATATATATATATATATATATATATATATATATATATATATATATATATATATATATATATATATATATAGTGTGTGTGTGTGTGTGTGTGTAAACAAATAAGTCCACTGTGCAAACAGTCTCTTTTTAATGTCTGGTTAAGTGACATACTTAACATGGATATTATGAAACCATGAAAGAAACTAGGAAAATAACAAAAACACAACCTGGATACACTCCAAAAAGAATTATCTATTCACAAATAAAGTAAACGTTTTCATATAGGATAGTACCTGTACTTCTTCAAACAAGACAAGACAGTACTGAATGCAAGACCTTATATAAACTCTCCCAGAATGTAAATCTAATGAACTCTATCACATGGTCAATTAAACATTAATTACATTACATAAAAGAGCTAAGTTGGAATAATATAAGAAAATCATTAGAAAATACATTGAAAAATACATTGCAAAATACTTCAGAAGTGTACATTAGAAGTATGTTGGAAAAGTAGCTACTAACACCTGGTAAAATGTTAACTTGGTATTTCAAAAATATTAGATATCATAGGGTATTCATTTCTCATATACTGATATTAGTCTTCATCTATTTGCTCCTGAAACAACATGTAATAAGCCCATCCTTTTATTAGTATTATTATTATTATCTGGCAGATTGTCAATATAATACTAATTTGAGAAAAGATGAGCAAGTACTTTTATTTGATCTAGCAAATGATAGGGACATTCGAATAATAAAACCCTATAAGGGTAATGGTATGGAAATTATGGAAAGGGGTGATTACTCCAATGGTATGAACATATTGTAAATGGACGGTACATATGCAGAATGCTCCATTAATGTGATCCATATTACTAATAAAAGGGTGGACTTATTACTTGAAGGCATGTTGTTTCAGGGGTAAGTAGATGAAGACGAATATCAGTATATGAAAAATTAATACCCTATGATATCTAATATTTTTGGAATACCCAAGATTCATAAGGGTTTAAATGATTTAAAATTCAGACCTATAGTTGATGGTAAGCACTCCAAAACATGTTTTATAAGTAAATATTTAGATGTCCAACTTCAAAAAGGGTTACAGTTGTTCCCCTACATATGCAAGGATTTGTGGCAATTTTTAGAAAATTTAAATAAAATTGAAATTCGGGAGGATGTGATATTAGTTACCATTGACATATGTAATCTTTTTTCTATGATACCCCATAAGCAAGGATTAAGTTGGTTGGAGGTCCAGCTATTCAAAACTGGAATATATGATCAAGACCAAGTGAATAAATTCATTACCCTGATGGAGGTGGTTTTAAGAAATAATTTTGTGCATTTTTGAAGGACAATACTACAAGCAGATAACAGGTGTGGCAATGGGGGCGGTATGGGCCCTCGTTTTTGCCAATTGTGTCATGTCTTATTGGGAGCAAGAGTTTATATTGGCAAGTGAATAGTGGCAGTATATTATATATTACACTAGATTTTTGGATGATGTTTTTTTTAGAGAGGAAAGGGGCTGAGACCCAATTGAATAAATTCTTGGCTTACATAAATACAACAGTAGAATTTTTAAAGTTCACTCATACTTACAGTAAAACAAATATTTCATATTTAGATGTGGACTTGAGAATAAGTTCTGAAGTCAGTCATATGACTTCAATGGTTTACAGGAAATCCACGTTTTCAAATTCCTATTTGGAATTTGGAAGTTGGCACCCGTACCATCAGAAAAAGTCCATTGTGAAAGGACAGTTGGTACGGGCAGCCAGGATAGTTACCAGAGAAAGTGATTTTATGGAGGAGGTAAAATTCATAATGGGAATGTTTGCCAAGAGGGGTTACTCTGAAACACTTTTGAACAGTGTCAGAGAAGAAGTTGCGAAAAAAATGACAAGAAGGTATGTACCAACCATTATTGGGAGGTACAGGTAATGGATCAATGACAATGTGTAAAAGGGATAAAGTAGCAAGAGATGGGGTAGGGTTAAGTTTTATTACGACATACAATTTGGATTCTGAGAATGTGATTGAGGCCATGAGGAATAACTGGGAAATTTTACAGTTTGATCAAATTGTGGCCCAAAAAGTGGGTAAAACACCAAAAATAATGTATAGAAAGGATAGATCTTTTAAAAAAATTTTAGAAAGCTCCCATATAAATAGACAAATTAATAAAAAGTTAGGTAACTTTAAGTGTGGTATGTGTTCTTATTGCCCCTATATTTTGGAAACAGGTGATTTTTATATTTTAAATGGAAGAAAATATATTTTAATGGTCATTTTAATTGTAATAGCACAAATGTGGTGCATACGGCTAAATGTCAAGAATGCAGTACATTCTATATTGGTAAAACCAGTAGATGTCTAAAGGACAGGATATATGAACATCTCATGGATATTAGGAAATGTAAATTGATTAATGCACTTAGTAGACATAAACAAGAGTTTGCTAGTCATAGTTTTCAATTCCTTATTATACAACAATTGATTAAAGATGTACAAGGGAAAATGTTGGACATACACCTGGACATTTCTGAACTTAAATGGCAGTTGCAGGTACATGCAACCCAATGCCCAGGAATTAATGAAAATGTTAGCATTTCCAGTGTTTTAAAATTGAGGAATTTTCTGGGGTAGGATATTTATTTATATAAAATAATTAGTGTATATGTGATTTTTATATGTAATTTCCCTTTCCTTTACATTTTTATGTATTGCTTATGTAGGCTATTGCTTTAAATAATTGATTGTGTTATTGCAAGGTATTGAATGGATGGAGCAATGGATAAAAAGGCTGGGTAGGGAAGTTTAATTTGTTCTGATGAAGTCCCCCTATTAAGTGGGAAAAAAGCACTTAACCTGAAGTTTTATTGTCTTTTGGAATAAAATTGGATTAAACTGCTGCATTGCCTTCAGCCATTTGGTTACCTAGTTTTGGGTTCAGATAAATGCACAGATCATACTTTGGCATATTATGTATGTGAATGTGATGATATCACCAAACATGGAATAATAATCCACACACACATGATATACATGGCTTTTCTAAACCATAACAAATCTTTTCCCACTCTACTACAATGATCTAGAAAAAGGTATGCTTGTGTTCCTTCATTTTGATCATTATTATGTTATGCACAGCATATGCTATATATATGTACCACGTGTTTTATTAGCCAATATATAGTTTTGTTTGACATTGCTTTGCACATTAGTATTCCTTGATATGATTTATGTATCCATGCAAGGATTTATTTGTCTCTGTTGTCTAGCCACTGGTGTATAGAACTGCACAAAGAATCTGTAGCATTTCTATCAGTTTTTCATGAGTCTTTGGTAAGTGTGCTATATTCTACTGAGTGTAGCTCCTTTTGTCATCTGTACTTCAATTTCAGATCATACATCTACAGACTAAGCAGCGTTCTGTGCAGTCCATGAGATATCCTGTACTACATCTTTCTAGATATGCTTTTTAACGCTTGGGGGTCTGTTGTCACCTGAACATCTTTACCAAACCCATATTCCTGGAGTTTCTTACTTGTATATGCTATAGGTAACAATTCCTTTTTGTATATGAGAATATAATTGTGTTATGTCTGGAAGCATGGTTCTGTTGCAGTGCATAGGCAGTTGACCAGATCTCTTGTGAGATCACAGATTCTGTATCATTCTGACATGCATTTGCTTGCATTATGGCTGTTTTACTCACATCAATAGTATTTTAATACTGGAACATTTGTAATTAGCTTTTTAGATTTTTAAGAATTGTTTTCCTGTTCATATCAACATTTCAAGACAACATCTTGCTCTAGCAGCTATTTACATGCATAGCTTTCTCAAGTATATTAGGTACACATTTTTTAAGATACTGCATTATTCCCAGAAAGCTCTGTGATATCAGCTTTGCTTACGTTCTGAGCATTTGTTCAGTATCTTAGTCTTTCACTGGATCAGATCTCCAGCCCTCTGGCATTACAATGTGGCATAAGTTTTCAAGTTTGTCACTTTTCACTCTAATTTTATATTTATTCTTATTAATTTTGAATGTTGTTAAATTAATCTGTTTAGCATTTGTATTAGGTCTCTTGTCATCTTCTTCTTCTTCTGTTTAGTTCCACATAAATAGACCATCAGTTATAACACTTTGTAAGCCTTTAAATATTTGTGCTGCAGACATTTCAAATGCGTTAGGGGTTGATTAAATACCAAAATAAAGTCCAAGGAGCATGTGCCTTCATAAATGCATATTAAGTTTGCAAACTTCAGAGCCTTGCTCATGTAACTTTTTCTACTAGGATATCCAGTTTACATCTAGTTTTAAGAAAATGTCGAATGTGGCATTCTTGAGACAACTTCTTCAACTGCAAGCCATGTCTTTTAATCATTTTATTCAGATTTTGCAGGTTAATACAAATATTACTTTTTACCTTTTTTATAAATGTGACCTTACTATTCTACTGGCTATAATTGCTTAATCATGACAAAAAGGCAGTATTGTGGGAACCTTTCTAAAACATGTGTCATTGATACATTTGTTTGTATGCAGTATTCTCTTGGCAAGCTTCGTAAGCATGTTAGTAAATTAGTATAGTTATGCTGAATGTAAATGATATGGCTTTTCAGCATGTGTAATATGTCTATGTAACAGTGTATTTGGCTCAGGAAATACAGTCTTTGGTTCCATACTGTGAATTAATTTTACCATTCATACATTATCCCAAGCCACATGACCTAAAGATTTAGCAATGAGAATTTACATTAAGTAATACTCTTTCAAATAGAAGCTTACATTTCTTTATCTTGTACTCACATATCAGCAGGATATGGCCTAGTGATATTACCAGCTGGCAAGAATAGTTTACTATGTGCACATAGCTCTCTGATGAGAACCTTCTAGTCCTATTTGTTTTAAAGTATTTCCTGAGAAAAATATACTCTTCATGTATGCCTAGTTTAAATTAAGCATTATATCGCTAAATTCTAGGCATTTGTTTCCGGAAGTCAGCCTTTTGCTCTTGTCACACTGATTTAGATTTATTTTCAGACTCCAGTGCATCATGTCTTTTCATGATACCAAAAAAAGGGCCATTTTCATATTTCTGTTCAGTAACATGCATATTCTTTTGACCACACTTATTTTTGGTTTTACACTTCTTTGCAAAATGTCCTTCTCTGTAGCAGAGCATGCAAGATTGGTAAGAAGCAGATCAATACTCCCCCTTGTGGTTGCATTCATTCTACTACAAAGTTTAATTAGGATAATGTAAGCATCCTGTCTTCTGCCTTGAATCCCAATATTGCTTTCTTTTTCATACCCACTACATTTGTAGTACATTTTACTTTTATGTCTAATTTTTTTCTTTATTATTTGGCTGTCCATTATCTAACATATTCTGTTTTCAGTTAATTCCGTTATATGTGCACTAATAAGTTCACTTTATCTGCACACATCCACAGCTTTTGACAAGGGAAGGTATGTTTATTTTAACAACCTGCACTAGTCTCATAATTTCTTCTACCACAAATTATTGTATGAGAATTGTACACCTCCGCAAATTTATGTATTTATCTCACTCACTCAATTCAGTAACTAAAAAGCTTATAGTCTCAGTAGTGCCTTGTGCTATTCCAAAGAAAATATATTTAATAAATGACAAGTTCTTTCTGGACTGACAATACCTTCTGAATAGGTCTTCATCTACTTCTCTTTTGTAATTCTCCTCCTAAAGACAAGGAAAGAGTAAAATATGTTTATGGCTTCTTCCACAACAAAAGGCAACAATGTATTAAACTGAACTTGTTCATGCTTTTTAGCAAATTCACTTCCAATGTGAAATAAAACATATTTGTGGATACAAATATTTCTGCTTACAGCCAAGATTCCTTCCAGTGAAGGAATTTCACTTTGGAGCAAATGAGCCATATTTTATCTAGGAATTCTACTCAGCTTTTAGTTCCAGACACAGAAAACCAATATATTTGTTTACATCTGCAGATGTGCTTCTTCAGTTTTGACATGTTTTTCAACATAATATACATATAAAGTAAATTTCATCTAACTTTCATGATATCTATATTCCAAATAAGAACTGTAAAGTCTATACCATATGACATCCAACTCAATCTAGCAATTGCATCAGTTTTAAAGTTATAATACCTACCTATTTAGAAAAAAGATACTATTGGAAGCTTCACCACAGACTCTTGCATACCTTTCATTGACTTAATTTAATATTTCCTCAGCTGACCGCAGTCCATTGATATGATTCACAAAATCAGAGGAGACAAAATGGTATCCCATTTTATTTATATTCAGTACTTTGAAAATATCTGTTGTACACGGATTACCTGGTCAAATTGTACAGTCTGGAAACACCAAACTATCTAACCAACGTATACAGTTAATGGCATGATTCTCCCTTTTAGTCCCAATGTTCCAATGTTCATATATCAAACATCTGGATAAAACTCATGACTGCATAACAAACTATCACTACAAATGGGAATGAAGCTGTTTCAACTAAAAGGTAGTTAGATTAATAAATATATTGTATAACTTGGAACTCTGCAGTTTGCTGAAAACAGTTCTCTTCAATTCCTCTAAACCTGAAGGTCTGGTCTAATCTAGACTTGATCTTACACTGCTAACTGTAGTTATTCTTAGTCATCCAGATGATTGTCCAAAGAAGAGTCACATTCAACATTTTAAATTGCTCATTTTTCTTTTTGCATAATACATGGTAGTAGTTCCCCAAATTTGTATTCCCTTCTAAGTTTATATTTGTCTCATTTGTGTTACATTTCTATTCCTGCATGATATTTTTTTCAAATGTAATTAGTTCTGTTTACCTGTATTGTCTTTATCTCCAGATATCACTGTTGTATCTGCATTGTTTATATTTTCTGTATCAAAATTGTTTGAATGAAAAAGAAAATCTTTTCCACCATAATCAAATAATTGGCCACCGTGGTTACAACACTGCATAGAAAAAGCTAAAAACACATACCACACATCAAATATATGGATTAGTTTAAAGACCTTTTCTTCTAGGTATTGGCAACAGAGTAATGCTTCAAGCAATAACAGTTCTTTTAAAAGAAGATTATTCCAAAATACATTATTGCAGATTAATCTAATGATAAAGTTCAGTACAGTAATGATACTCGCATTATTGCACAATGAAATGGAGTTACAGAACACATTCAAATTAAAACATTACAGATTGACTGATACATGCACAGTTTTAATACTATAAATGAAACATTCTCATATAACTACACTGCTGTGTTCTTCTTCTTCTTTTGGCTGCTCCCGTTAGGGGTCGCCACAGCAGATCAACTGTTTCCATTTCTTCCTGTCCTCTGCATCTTGCTCTGTCACACCAACCACCTGCATGTCCTGTCTCACCACATCCATAAACCTTATCTTAGGCCTTCCTCTTTTTCTATTACCTGGCAGCTTCATCCTTAGCATCTTTTTCCCAATATACTCTGCATCCCTCCTCAGCACATGTCCAAACCAATGTAATATTGCCTCTCTGGCTTTGTCTCCAGACCTTCCAACCTGGGCTGACCCTCTAATATACTTAATCCTAATTCTGTCCATCCTCATCACACCCAGTGCAAATCTTAACATCTTCAACTCTGCCACGTCAAGCTCTGACTCCTGCCTTTTTGTCAATGCCACTGTCTCCAACCCATATAACATAGCTGGTCTCACTACCCTCTTGTAGACCTTCCCTTTCACTCTTACTGGTACTCGTCTGTCACAAATCACTCCTGACACTCTTCTCCACCCACTCCATCCTGCCTGTACTCTCTTCTTCACCTCTCTTCCACACTCATCATTACTCTGAACTGTTGATCCCAAGTACTTAAACTCATCCACCTTCACCACCTCTACTCCTTGCATCCTCACCATTCCTCTATCCTCCCTATCATTCACACACATATATTCTGTCTTAGTCCTGCTGACCTTCATTCCTCTTCTCTCTAGAGCATATCTCCACCTCTCCAGGGTCTCCTCCACCTGTTCCTTACTCTCACTACAGATCACAATGTCATCTGCAAACATCATAGTCCACGGGGACTCCTGTCTGTTCTTGTCTGTCAACCTGTCCATCACCACTGCAAATAAGAAAGGGCTCAGAGCTGATCCTTGAAGTAATCCCACCTCCACCTTAAACGCATATGTCACTCCCAGCGCAGACCTCACCGCTGTCACACTACCCTTGTACATATCCTGTACCACTCTTACATACTTCTCTGACACTCCCGACTTCCTCATACAATACCACAACTCCTCTCTAGGTACCCTGTCATATGCTTTCTCTAAGTCCACAAAGACACAATGCAACTTCTTCTGACCTTCTCTGTATTTCTCCAACAACACTCTCAGAGTAAATATTGTATCTGTAGTGCTCTTTCCTGGCATGAAACCATACTGCTGATCACTAATCATCACATCCCTTCTTAACCTAGCTTCCGCTACTCTTTCCCATAGCTTCAAGCTGTGACTGATCAATTTTATCCCTCTGTAGTTACTGCAGCTCTGCACATCATCCTTATTCTTAAAGATAGATACCAAAACACTTTTTCTCCACTCCTCAGGCATTCTCTGCCTTTCCAAAATTTCATTAAACAATCTGGTTAAAAATTCCACTGTCATTTCATCTAAGCACCCATGCTTCCACTGGTATGTCATCTGGGCTAACAGCCTTTCCATTCTTCATCCTCTTCATAGCTGACCTTACTTCCACCTTGCTAATCTGTTTCACTTCCTGATTCACTATCCCCACATCATCCAACCTTCTCTCTCTCTCATTCTCTTCATTCATCAGCCCTTCAAAATACTCTTTCCATCTACTCAACATACTCTCCTCACTTGTGAGTACGTTTCCCTCACTATCCTTTTATCACCCTTACCTGCTGCACATCTTTCCCAGCTCTGTCCCTCTGTCTAGCCAATCGGTACAGGTCATTTTCTCCCTCTTTAGTGTCCAATCTCTCATACAACTTTCCATATTGCTGTCTTAAATACAATTGAATTAATGATGTGTAACTGGAATAAAGATATATTTACGATAGAAACAGATTATTCCTGATTAAATCAATTATCTTACCTAAGATATTATATCTTTTTCAGGTATTTTCACTTCCTCCATCTAAATACATTATTCAAAAGTATAATAAAATGATATGAAGCTTTCTATGGTTCCCAAATAAACCTCGAATAGCTCTAAACAATCACATAATTAGCTGTGAAGATGGAGGAATTAATTTACCAGATATAGAAGCATATGGTCTGTCATCTGTTATTAAAAGTACAACATTGTTGTGCAGTTAGAACTTGTCTGATTGAAGACTGCAGGAACAGGGCTCAGTTTTGAGCTTTTTTCTGGTTAATTGGGTAACTTGTTTAAATCAGTTTGTTCATTTTCTATTGTTTGATATATATATATATATATATATATATATATATATATATATATATATATATATAAAATTGCACTTTATTCATCTGCTTTTGCTGTATTTGTGTTTCTTCCTACCTTATTACTGGGGGCATTGACTACAACTCTGATCTGCGATATATAACAATAAGTATCCTTTTCTGTGCTTTTAAACAGTTTTTTTGAGAGTATCTGCTTTATTTTCTGAAAAACAGATATATATATATATATATATATATATATATATATATATATATATTTATATATATATATATATATATATATATATCTACTTGTTTCCCGCCTTTCTAAGCTAGTATAATCCAGTTTTCAGGTTAGTGCTGAATTCAGGGCTTTGTTACAAAATTCTGTGTTTGCCCATACCTTACTTGGATAGAAGGAAGTTTCTCGGTTCACCTGTGAGAGAGGGGAGCTTTGAGCAGCCTATCTGTCCCTGGAGGAGTGGTTTCAGCCCACAAATTAGTAGTTTATTGGCCATTTTGGGCTAATTTCTATCTTTTTCATTTCCCTGCTATAAATACCGTATTTGCCCGGTTTTGTGCACCGGGCAGTGCCGGTTAGCTAGGGTAAAACTATTCCCAGCTCCACAAAGTCACCTCTTCAATTTTTCCCTTGGAACTGGACAAACTTTCAACTTAAGCACTCAAGCCATTCAATCCTCAGCCCGGCACTTGCTCAAAACTTATAGCAAGCACTTATAAACCCTAGCACTAGACCCTCCTGTACCGTACAGAAGGACAAGGCTCTCCTTACCAGCCATCCAGTAAAACAGTTCACTGTACCTATCCAGGCATGTCCAAAGGGCAGTTTTAGGTGTACTCTCCAGTCCAACTGGTGAATCTGGGTATTTTGAGGCAATGTTACAACTGCCTCAGGTACACAGACAACCCCCTCCTCCTACCACCAAACACTAATACATGCAAGAGATGCAGTTATACAGCCAAACTAGAGGCTAAGCTCTCTCAACCCAAGACAGGATCAGACAGTCAAGAGGAGAAGGGAAATACTTGCATCACACCACCAGTCTTACAGTACCTCCGTACGGAGAAAATCGATATATGTGCAGTAACAGAAACCTGGTTTAAGGCTCCAGAGAGCACCCCAGCACTACCAGGCTACAACTCATACCATACATTTTGGCCACAGAACCCAAACCAAAATACAAAAGGTGGGGGCGTATCCATATTCATCAAGGATACCCACACCTCCAGGTTAGTGGCACAGCATGATGCTTCAGAGATCATCCACGTGCAACTAACAATGGGCAAAACTGCAATTCAAATTGTAGCTTGCTACAGATCACCCACCATGTCCCAGGACCCCCATTCCACATTTCTGGAAACACTGGGAAACATAAAGGTCCTACCAAACACCCTAATATTGGGTGATTTCATTTACCCAAACATTAACTGGGAGAACTACTCAAGTACTAACTCCCTTGTCCAACTTTTCCTAGAATTTATAAACTCAAACGCCCTGGTTCAACTGGTCAACACTCCCACCAGAGGTGACAACATATTGGACCTGGTCATCACCAACATGGGTGACCAGTGTTCCACACCAGATGTCAACCCCTCACTGGTTAGATCTGACCATAAACAAATCACTTTGGATATCCATATTCCGCCCCCACCCCCGGACAAGAAAGCCACCATGAAAGACTTTTCAAAAGCAAACTTCACGTTACTTAAGACTGAGGTGGAAAGTTTCAAAGCCCCCATGCTGAAGGATAACACTGTCCACGCTGCAAAATCCTTTACTAATTCATTCTATGGGCAGCTACAATAATGCATGGATCGTGCCATCAAAAGCAAAACCAAGACTCACTCCTCCAAGAAAAAGAAACCAGTCTGGTGGACTCCTGCCATAAACAAGCTATACAATAGAAGGAGGAAATTAGTACAGAAAAGAGTAAAATCCCAAGAAGGGAAGACGTCCCTGATTAGTATCAGCAAGAAACTACGATCCCTCATAAAATCATCCAAGGCGAGCTTTGAAAGAAAAATTGCCAAGGACTTCAAAGATAACCACAAGGCATTCTTTAGCTATGTCAAGAATCTAAGTGGCAATGCTCAGATCTGCTTGGAGTTAGTGTAGAATGGCACAAAATATACTGAACCAACTGATATCACCAACATCCTGGCAGACAGGCTCAGCGCAAACTTCACCCCCGTCTCACCCCCAAATGGGCCCATAACCATACCAGAAGAATGTAGAGTCCCTGAAATCACAGACACTCAGATTAAAACAGCCCTCCCCAAAGCCAAAAACACAGCATCAATGGGACTGGACGATGTCCCAGGCTGTGTCCTACACAAACTCAAAGACAAACTAACCCCCCACCTAAACACACTGTTCAAACTCAGCCTTTCTACAGGCTATATACCCATAGAGTGGCTCACAGCAATGGTTATTCCGCTCCACAAAGGTGGAACCACAACAGACCCTGAGAACTATTGCCCTATAAGCCTGCCTAGCTTGGTCTGCAAGGCTATGGAGCGCATCATCTTGGAACTCATTAACAGAGACATTGGGAGCCTCCAAACACTGGACCTTACCCAGTTTGGCTTTATTAAGGGCAGAGCATGCCTCCTAAATCTGGTGGCCTTCTTTGAGACAGTTACCAAGGCTATAGATGAGGGAAAGGTGGTACACACAGCCTACCTAGACCTCGCTAAGGCCTTCAACACCATTCTGGTATTATAGACAAGCTCACCAGCCTGAACATAAACCCTACATCACAAGATGGGTTGCCAACTGGCTCATGGACAGAACCCACATGGTGAGAGTAGTGGGAGGTAGGTCTGACTCTAAACTGGTTACAAGTGGCGTTCCCCAGGGCTCAGTCCTAGGACTCCTCCTATTCGCAGAGGTACAGGCAAGCACAGGAAGACTATGGCTGACCAAGTTCATAGAGGACTGCAAGTTAAGGGCTATAATTGACTCTCCGGCTGATACAGACATCCTCCAAAAGGGTCTGACTGAGACAGATACCTGATGTCAAAATCGTGGCCTCAAGCTAAATGCCAAAAAGTGCATAGTCATCCCCTTTGGAAAAAACAAAGTACCCACAAACTACCACATAGGTGGTAGTCTCCTAAATACGGAAGACGTAATAAGGGATCTGGGGACCCAAGTAGATAGTAATCTCACCTTTGATAATCACATTGCCAAAGTGGTTAGAAAATCCTTCTACGTGGCCCACCTAATCACAAAAGGGTTTGCATCCAGATCAAAAGAGGTCATTGTGCCCCTCTACTCATCACTCATTAGACCCATCTTAGAGTACAACATCACATTTGAGATGTACCTTACAAGACACCTGCAACAGCTGGAAAGACCACAGAAGTACCTCACCAAGAGGATCAATGGCCTCAAACAGATGCCCTATGCAGCTCGACTGAAGAAACTACAGTTGTACTCAGTTGCATACCACCTACTCAGAGGTGATCTCTGCCTGACATACAAGGCCATGTCCAACCCAGAATTGCTGGACATGCTCCACCTAAAGAAAACTTTATCCCCTCAAACCACATGCTCTAGGGATCTAAACCTCACCACAACAATTAATAGGACGTGCTGGAGGGATAGATTCCTGTCCCAGAGACTTCCCATGCTTTGGAACAAGATCCCAATCTACATTAGGCAGAGCTCCTCGCTAACACTCTTCAAAAGGAACCTTGACGAGTGGATGGGAAACAGAAAGTTTACCTCGGGGATCACTTCAGTGGTTCTGCTGGACAGAGGCACAGGGAACTAATCTAAGGAGGCGGCGAAAGCCAACACATTCTGGCTAGGCTTATAAACGCCTTCGGCAGATAGCCTAGTACCCACCTATGAACCTATGAACCTATGAACCTAAATCTATCATACTCCTCTATATGGAAGCAAATACATGAAAAAAATCTGTTTAGATTCCATACAGATTCAAAATAAAGACTGATTGCTTATTCTACCAAACTTCTTACACTGGACTGTTAAATTCTATATTTTGGAAAATAAAAATAGTAACATTTCATCTAAATATATAAATCTTTTGTTAACTATATTTAAAAAAGTTTGTGAATAAAAACCCCAGTATAAATTATT
Organism: Protopterus annectens; assembly: GCF_019279795.1. Classification (NCBI taxonomy): domain Eukaryota; kingdom Metazoa; phylum Chordata; order Ceratodontiformes; family Protopteridae; genus Protopterus; species Protopterus annectens. The sequence continues at coordinate 131,564,819 of NC_056735.1, forward strand.
GGTTCTGTCTTCTCTTTACCCTTGCTTAAACACTTAATAATCTTGAAACATTTTGAATTAATAAGATGTATACTCTGAAAAAGAAGCACTTAATATTTTGGCATCAACGGTCAAGGTAGCGTCTTATCTATTAACCAACTTATGGACAAATTCAATATAGATAGAGAAATGAGGTTAACTTTACAATCCTTAAGGCAATTTCTTAAAAAAATAAAATAGAATTAATGCAAATGTCATCTAGATATGACACACCTAAAATTAGTGAATACATTATATTTACCTCTAATCAACCTTATCAAGGAAATAGTTATTCATTTAATATTTGTAAAATTGTCAAGAAAACAAAAATGCATGATTAAAAAACTTATTGGAACTATTTTACATTAGTAAATGGTCAGCTTCAATCCAAAGATGACAAAAAATAATACTTAAATCTTCAAAACACACCTTACTATCACTTCAGTGGCAATTGTTTACCTGAAGATTTTTACACAGACATTTTTATACACCACATAAACTAGCCTTGATGTTTGCAAAAGAAGATTTATATTGGAGATGTCATGTAAAACTAAAAGCTGACTGGCATCATATTTTTTATGACTGTAAAAGTCTTAAGGTATATTGGGATAATATCATCTACTTCTTTCAGACTCTCTTCAATGATAACTTCCAACTAACTAAATCATTGGTCTTATTTAATACTCCCATACCAAGATGTGTTCCAAAGAAAAGATTTGTATTACTTTGGTCACTATTAGCTATTGCTTGAAAGACTATTACCATTAACTGGAAAAATATTCTCCTTCTTCCAGTTCAAGAATCTCACCTTGAATGTTGCTCAGATGGAAATCAACACCTTAAAAGACAGATCTAACAGAATCACATTGTATTGTAATAACTGGAAGACAACAATGGAAATCTTGGAGAAAACAGACAAAAATATTTGTTAACAAGATTTATTCAAGATTTAGATAGAGAATTATTATTATTCTGACAAGAAGCCTATGTAAATAGTTTGTAGTGTTTTAGAATGTTATTAATTCTTTCTTTTATATATCCTTATTTCTTTTAATCACTTTGTACACCATGATTTATCATACTTCATATATTGTATTCTATATTTTTTGTTTTATTATTGTTATATGACTGAAAAACTAATAAAAATATTGAAGGAGAATAATATAGTTAATGGATAAAAATAAGCTATCTAAGAACATTAATTTATATGAAGCCAGTCAGAGACCTGCTCATACCACATCTTTGGAGACTTGACTTTCATAATATTTTGCTAAGTGTTAATGCAGATTAAAATTGGAGGCGCATTTTTTTATCAGTTTTTAATTTCCATGGGAGCATATTCCAGTCTGCCAGACAATTTTTGCTAAAGTCTGTTTTACTTGCAATGAGTTGAAAGGCTTACCATTTTTGAGATAATGCAGCGTTGGTGTGTATATACTTCTGTTGAAAAGATTAAATAAGTCTAGATAGAGCAAATTATGTGTGAGCTAAGCAAGTAACATGATGGATCTGGTAGTAACAGGCAATTAGTTAGCATTTTTTGTGAGAAGTGATGTTTCTGCTGGTAATAAAGGGTGATAAATCCCCAACATCTTTTGAGAACAGCAGGCCTGTATTGGGTAAGGAGATCAGGGCAGCTACTGAAGGGCAGATCTTAGCTTTGTAATAAGCATTTTAATGTATGATGCTCTACTTGTTTTAAATGTGAGAAAGTTGGTTACATTATAACAGGTCTTAATATATTTTCAGAATTCCACCCATGTTAGTTTCTTCTTAATCGATGTAGAGCTGTACCTGCCTGATGATAGTATTTAAAACTGATTGTGTATTCTTCAACCATTGTATTGTTCCAAACATCACAGCTGTCATTTGTTTTAAGTTAATGGTTTATTATTATGCAGTGATTGTTATGCAGACTTTATAGACAATGACACCCGATTTAAGGATCAGAAGATTATCTGTATATGTGTTACCTGCAACTTGGACATCTCCAATGTAGCATTAATAATAAAGAGTGAGAATTAGAGTGGTGAACCTACCACAGACTAAGGCCTACCTACAAATACAGTGGAAGACCTGCCTGTAAAGCAATATTCAATCCATTTAACCATACATTGACCAAAGTTATCTGACCTTGACCAAAGTTGCAACTTTTAAGTTTTGCTCTGTGGAGGTTGTGGTTAACAGATTCAAAAACCCTCCACATGTCAACAGATACATAAGAATTATTCACATCTGTGGGTAATCGTGATTTTGGATCTTGTGACTAGGCTACAAATTTTCCTATGGTGCAATAGCCGAGAATTAACCTATGAATCTATTAAGATCTTATTTTCCATAGTGCTATACATTGTATCTATAACACAGCACATAGCAGCCATGTTGCTGAAACCTTTTCTAAAGCCAGGTTGAACAGTGGGAAATAGGCCATATTTGCTCTATGTTCCACCACTTTATGATGTACCATCCTTTCAAATAACTTTGAAAACAGGCTAATGTTTGCTATGGTATAGTAATCTTGGTGAGAAAAGGCATAATTAAGTGACATTGGTACTATTCAAAAACCCATAAATGTGCAAAGGGTTTTTACAATAACAGTTGCAGCTATTTTGAGAAATCTAATATACAGCATACAGTCAGAACTGATGGGGTTGTTAGCCTGTAGCTTATCCATAAATTTATATACAGTTTTTGCCTTAAATAATAATTTATACATTTAGTTATTGTCTTTTGTTTACTGAAAAAGTCCAATTGGGCAGAAGTCCGATTTCAGCAGAGGCCTGGGGAGAAAAGCTCCTCATAAAATATATTTTTACAATGAACAGCAGTAACAAAGTAAACATTTTAAGCATTATTTTGCAGGTAATATTGAAACATAAATAGTAAAAATATTTATCATATACATTAGAAGTTATATATAGTACATACATTAAAGACTTATTAATATGTGATAGCTGGGGATATAATAGCAATGATATGGAACCTAGTTTTGGTATGTATAATGACATATGAGGTTAGAAGTCACTAGAGCAAGAGAAGAAAACAGAGGAGGAGATGGAAGGTTATAAACATAAAAAAATTAAGAAAAACATAAGTAGAAAAAGTTCTAATAGTGGAGAGGATGAGATAAGTGTAGATTGGTATGGAGATGAGAAAGTTGAGGTGTTGGTATTAGTAGTAGTATATTAAGGATATAGATTAGCCGGAGTAACAAAAGCAGGGTTAAAAGAAATAGAGAAAAAGAGACGGGATGTAAAAGGTGAGAGAGTCAGGGTGATCATACCTATTAACTGTTCAGATTTTTGCAAAATATCCAGATTTTTTGTCCCATATTTTGTGTATTTTTCTCATATTATTTGTGGTTTTCTGGCAAATTACAGAGAAATCAAGTCACTAAATAATGGCGCACATTTGAGTTTCAGACATCATATTCTTCAGAAAATGCATGCTATCATTAATTCTGTTATTGTAGCAACATTCTAAGTTTTTAAGAACAGTATTTAAAATCTATCCCTATTTTAGGGTCTTTGTTCCCCCATTATTTTAGGCGTTGTCTAGATTTCCTGCAGTAAGAGGTTTAGAGATATGAGGGTGATTGACAGAAAGATTAGTGATAGAAGGGAAATCGAAGGAAGGGTAGGTTTAGTCAGAAGGGGATCATGAGCATAACCATGAGGAAATAAGGTGTTGTTTTATACAAAAACAACCAAATATGTAATAAAATCTTGAATAAAACAAATACAATTTTATTTATTTTTATTTATTTTATTTTACATTTGTTGACCGGGCTAGTCTAACTGGATATATGTCCATTTTCAGTAGAGGTCCGGGGAGAAAAGCTCCAACCAGTTACAGAGACAAATGTGCAATATTACAGTAGACATATTCACAATATAAATTAGTAACATACAGTAAAAGTGACATGAGATAAAAATACTTTGTTAAAAACCCCAAAGAAAGTAGATGTGTTTAATTTTTTTTTTTTTTGAAGATGAGGGAATGTAAGATTAGGGGGTGGATGCTATAGTAGAAAGAGCATTAGGAACCAAATTGTGTTGTAAATGTTTGTATATTGGGTGTAATCAGTCAGGGTTGGAGCAGGGACAAAGCCAGTGGTTCTTTAGATATTCTTTAAGATGCTTTTTGAATAGTTGAGTGGAAGCAAGTGAGGTAAGTTCAGTTGGAAGTTGATTCCAACTTTTTCCCACTGTGTTGGTGATGAGTGAGTCCCCTGCTTTGTTGTTTGATTTCACAGTAGATACTAGGAGTTTGTTTGCTGAGTGAAGTGTAGAGAGATTTTTGTAGGGGGTGATCAAATTAGTGAGGATTGGTGTATTATTTGGGTGATAGAGGATTTTTTGGGTTATAGCAGGTTGCTGATAGAGAAGCTTATTATGCAGTTCAAGCCATCCCAGTTGTTTGAGGTTTTGGCAATGGTGAGTTCTATAGGGGGAACAGGTAGCAAATCTAGCTATGTTATTATAACAGGTGGACAGTTTATTAATGTTATTTCTAGATAGATTAGTATAAATTGGAGAAGCATAAAAGAGGGTAGAGGAAAGGTGGGTCTGAGCAAGAGTAAGTCTTGCTGGGGGGGTGAGGAAGGGTTTGATTTTATAGAGTGATCCTAATTTTTTGTTGACAGTTTTTATTGTTGAGTTAATATGGTCGTCAAAGCTAAGGGTGTTGTCAATTGTAACTCCCAGTAAGCAGGTTGTGGTATCAGGGATTATATTAGTGCCATTGTTGGAGGTTACTATGAAGTTTGGGGGAATTGACTTAGGGGTAGGAGCAAAGAGTAGTAGTTTTGTTTTTTTGGGGTTCAGAAGGAGGCTGTGTTGCATGAACCACTTTTCAACACTGTTTAGTACTGTTTGGGTCTGGAGTTGGAGAGAGTTTATGGATTTGGCAGTGCAAATTAATGTTGAGTCGTCTGCATATTGGATGCAAGTGGCTGGTGGAATATTTGTATGTAGGTTGTTAATAAATAGTGAGAAGAGAAGAGGACCTAAAATAGAGCCTTGAGGTACTCCTATGTTCACAGGGAGGGAAGAAGAGAGAGTATTATTCCAAAGGACTGCCTGCTGTCTGTTTTCAAGATAGGATTTAAACCAAAGAATTGATTGTGAGTCAAGTGAATGGGCTTTCAGGGTTTCAATGAGTAAGTTGTGGTTCACCATGTCGAAGGCCTTTGAAAGGTCTATAAATAGAGCAGAAGAGAAAGTATTGTTGTTACGATTTTTGTTAATAGAGTTAGCAAAGGATAGTAGGGTGGTTGTTGTGCTGTGGAATGGTCTAAAACCATGTTGGCAGTTGGCAAGTAGATTATTATGGATAAGGTGATTTAGTAGTTTTTTGTGTTTACATTTTTCCATTATTTTAGCAATTGGTGAGAGTAAGGCTATTGGCCTAAAATTTGATAGTTCAGTAGATGTGCCACCTTTGTGTAGGGGGATGATATGGGAAACTTTCCATATGGATGGGATTTTACTTTCAGAGATAGTTCTGTTTATAAGGATGGAGATGGGGTAGGCAATGTATTTAGCTGCTAGTTGCAGGAATTCTGCTGGAAGGCAATCAGCAGAAGGGGTGCAGGGTCTAAGTCTTTGGCGGAGTTTAGAAATGATGGATGTAGGAACAGGTTGTATATGAAAAGTGGGAATTGTAGGATTAGGGTTGTTTAGAGGTGATGTGGTGTTAGGAGGTACTGAGTTGGCAAGGGTTAGAATGGATTCAGTAAAGTAGTTATTGAAAGCATTTGGAATCAGGTTGGGGTTATTTTGGAATCCAGAAGGTGAATGAGTTTTACAGTGTCCTGGCTGTAGCAGTTTGTTAATGCCTGACCAGAATGTTTGAGGTTGTGCTTTATGGGTTTGAAGGAGTTGAAAGTAATAGTCTTTTTTGTCTCTGAGAATGTCTTTCTTGGTGGCATTTCTTAGCTGTTTGAAGTGAAGATGATCAGTTGGACTTTTTGAGGTTCTCCATTTGTTCCAAATTTTATTTTTGTGGAGGATCTTTTGCCTAGTTTCTTTTGTTAGCCAGGGGGCAATTTTGGACTTTCGGCGGGAGGATCAAAGTGGGGCATGGGAGTCTAGGATTTGAAGGAATTTTGTATTGAAAAAGGTCACTGCTTCATCTAGTTCAAGATTTAGCAAGGGAGACCAATCACATGCTTTGAGTTCATTTTGGAAGAACTGAGGATTGAAGAAACTTTTGGAGCGGTGGGTTATAATATTATAAAAATTTGGGCAATGGGTTTTATCCCTAATAACATAGGTTATCATGTGGTCACTAATATCGTCTGGAAGGATTCCTGAATTGTAGGTATTATGATGGCTATTGTGAAGGATCCAGTCTAAGGTGGTTGCTTTATTGCTTGGTTTATGGATTCTGGTAAGAGTGGTAATAATTTGAGAGAATCCATGAAGATTTATATGATTGGTAGGATTGGGCAGAGAGCAGGTTATCCAGTCTATATTAAAGTCTCCTAGAACAATGGTTTCTTGAGGTAGTTGTGTGGAGAGGTGATTAAGTATGTTTTCAAGAGTATTTATATTGTTTCCTGGGGGAGATATATGCAGATAACATAAATGGATTTGGAATTGTTAATTTCTAGCTTGGCAGTTAGGATTTCAGTATTGTGCATAATTGGCAGTTGCAAGTCAAAGGTGCTAACTTGGAGTCCTGATTTGTACAGAATGGCTACTCCACCACCTTTTTTGATTTTACGGTCATTTCTAAGGATATCGTACCCTGGAGGGATAATTTCCTGGTCAAGGGTAGTGGGTTTTAGCCATGTCTCTGTGATGCAGAGTATGTCAAAGGAATGAGTTTGTAAGAGTGCGTGAAGGTAGGTAATTTTATTATTAATGCTATGGATGTTAAGGTATGCTATCAGAAGGGAGTTTGATGATCTATTAATAGTAGTATTAATAGGTGTTGATGAGTTATTTGATAGATTGAATATATTAGTATTAGGACCGGGGTTAGGATGAATATCGCCAGCTAATAGAGGGTGTTTCTGAGGATATTGGATCCACTTAAGAATTTTGTAGATATTGAGAATGGATCTTTTAACATGTGAGTAGGTTATGTGGGTTGATCTGTGGTATTTAGGAAGTAGGTATGTGGAGGTACTGGTTATATTACTATGTTTGTAAGTATAACTTAGGGAAATAGGGAGAGTTTGTTGGTAGGGATAGTGTTCTAAAAAGTTCACAGAAACGTACTAACGAATTCGAGTTTATTACCAGACTTAGCGCTTTGGCTTTACACACAGCCTTCAAAGAGTAACTAACATTAAAAAAACACTCCCCTTTTATATACAATATTCTTTCCTATTAACACTCAATTATCTAATTAATAACCTCCAAGTACACTCTTTATTCAAGCCTAATGGCTCCATTGTATTATATTTTAAAATAAACAGTGTCTCTTTATACAGTAGTTTGCTTTTTATTTTTCTACATTCACTCAACTGCATCTTCACTTGTTCTAAAACAGTTGCTCTCAAATAACTTAGATTTGCATCATGACACAACTTAAAATGAGCCCCCAAAGGGCTTTCCATTTTTACATTAATGATGTCTCTAATGTGTTCTTGTATACATTTTTTAAAATATCTAGTTGTTTCACCAACATAATATGGTTCATATCCACACTTCATCAACTATATGACACTTTCAGTGTTGCAATTGTACAGTTCATTAGGTATAAAATGTACGCCATTAGTTTTCTCAAATCTTCTAACCATATACTTGCAACTGTAGCATCTATTACATGTATAAGTTCCCTTATTTAGCACCATTTTACTATATATTTTAACACTCGGAACAAAATCTTTATTTATTAACATATCAGCCAGATTTCTCTCCTTTTTGTAAGATATTTGAGCATTAATGGGAATTATTTCTTTCAACTCTTTTTCTCTTAATAACATTGACCAATAATTTCTAACTTCTCTAATAACTGTTTTCAGTTAGAATATTATAAGTTGTCACAAAATAAATTTCTTTTCTCTTTTGTGACTGTCTTTCCCTATATTTATTACATCTTCCTTTATTGACTGCAGATTGATTGCATACATTATTGCAACGTTTATCCAATACTTTGCATCCAGCTTTAATCACTTCATTAATATTGTACCATCTACTCACAAACATTTCAGCTGTCTTACACATTTCCCCATACAAAGTTTCTTCTTTACTACATATTTTTTCTAAACATAGGAACTCATTATATGGTATCATTGATATTAAATGTGCTGGATGACAACTATTTCCATACAAAAAAGAATTCACATTTTCAAATTTTCTATAAATGTTTGTCTCAATAAGTTATCTAGCATTACCCTTTAATTTGATATCCAAATATGGGATATCATTACCTTTCTGCATCCCATCAAATTTCAGACCAAAACTGTTGTCTTGAATATCTTGAATAAAGAGTTCCACTTCTTCAACCCCTCCTTTACATAAGAAAACCAAATCATCTATGTAGCAGAGATATTTAACCACATGCCTTACAAAAAACTTCTGTATATATATTTTATTCTGTTTAAACTCAGCCATCACCAAGTTGGCATACATGGGGGCAAATGACGCCCCCATAGCTGTACCTTGTTTTCGATGGTAAATTTCTCCATTAAATCTGAAGAAATTATTTGTTAGGCAAAAATACAATAATTCCACCACATATTGAGATGCAGGTGTATCTCCTAAGAAATGCAAGACAGCTTGAATACCTACATTATGTTGGATGTTAGTGTATAGGCTAACTACAGCTAAACTTAACCAATACATGTCTTCTTCCCAAATAATGTTATTAATCTTATTTAGAAATTCCTGGCTATCTTTTATATATGACAGACTTTTTACTACCCAGTGTTTAAAATATTCATGCAAAAAAATACCTAGATTTCTCAAAAAATATCTTTCAGCAGCCACTCTTGGTCTTCCTTGTAAATTTTCTATACCTTTATGTATTTTAGGCCTACAATAAAATGATGCTGCATATGTATTTTTAATATCAAACTTCTTTTTTACATCTTTTTTTACTAAAATAACCTAGGCGTACCCCTTTATTTAATAACTCTACATAATCTTTCATTGCTTTCTCATACTTCCCTCTCACATTTTTCATACTGTCTCATTATTTAAATGCATGTAACACATTCTAGCATACAATTCATGATTCATTATTACTATTCTATTCCCTTTAACATACATTTTAACAACAAATTTATGATCCTGACACAATTGTTTAAAAGCAATCCATTGGTCTTTACTTAAATTATATTGCACATTTTTCTTATTACACATAAAATCTTGGTACAAGTTTTCTACCTTAAAAGTCAATACAGCCATAAAATGCTGAATATTTTGATTTACATATGGAGATATAAATTCACTATAACCTGGAACATTTTCAGTGCTAAGCAACATATAAGCATTACTATAATCATTTAGAACACTTTCATCTGAATAACATGAATAAAATGAGTCTTCCAGATTCATACCTATATCACATTCATCCGCTAAACTATTTACTGCAAAATAATCCATCAAATGAAGCTTCCTCCCTAATCTAAATAGCTCACATTTCAGAACATGAAGTCTTGGCAAAGACTTTAGTATAAACTTTAAACCTAATTGTAACACAGAACAAACTGTATTTGAAACATTCACAATTAAATAATTTTGAAAATTAATACCACTTTGTTCTTTTTGTTTTATATGTATTCTGAAACCGTCTGATATTTATACTCCTCTTTATTTCCCCATTCGCCTCTGCCCCTTTTCTTACCAGTTCTTTGAAAGTTCTCTCTAACGAATTCCATTTTTTTACCAGACTTAGCTTTTCGGCTTTACACACAACCTAAAAAAGCCTAAATAAAAGGTGTTGTTTTAGGTTGTGCTTGAAACTTGTGGCAATTTTGTCTTGTCTTGTTTTAGGATGGGTGGGTTGGAGTTCCAGTGCTTAACACAGGTTAAATAAAGTGAGTCACCTGCACTGCTATGAGACTTGGACCTTCTCAGGAGATATTTGTTCTGAGTGGAAATTCTTGTGAAGGGAGTAGTTTTTGAGGATGTTTTATTGTGATGGTCACAGTGTAGTGTAGGGTTTGTGTATTATTTTGTGGACAGTAATCAGATGGGAGTAGATAAGATAATTAGGTAGTCAAAGCCAACATAGGTACTTTAGTGCTAGGCAGTGGTAGGAAAGGTTTGGTAAGCCGAATGCATACTTAGCTATTTTATTGTAACAAGCTTCTAGTTTATTTTTTAAGGTGGGGTGAATATTGGTCAAGATGGGTGTTGCAGAAATGATTGAAGGGGAAGGTATGATGTTGTTAAAGAATTCCTAGAGAAGTCAATATGAAAAGGTTTTATCAGTAGAGGAAGCCCAACTTTTGGTGAATTTTCTTAATAGCTTGAGTGATGTGTTGATCACATTTTAAGTTAGTGTCATTTATGACACCAAGAAACGTTGTTATGGAAACTATTTCAGTTGCGGTATTATTTTCTGATTTAATGTTGATGTATTTTTTCTGTGCTGACAGAGCTTTGAAAAACATACAGCATTTTTTTTAGCATTTAAAATATTTGATAGTTATCTAGCCAGGCCTCAATAGAGGAAAAGGAGTCCTAGGTCGTCTTGTGGAGTAGTGGTAGACTTGACAGAGAACATATGAGAGTGGCAGTGTTTGCATATTTGACTATGGAAGGTTTCTTGGCAGTTTTATGGAGATTTCTGATGAATATTGAACCAAAAACACTACCAACAAGACTCACAGCTGTAGTAAATCCAAGTTTATTAAATGCTTTCGTTCCTATACAGAAACTTCTTCAGAATAACCAATCACTGTTAAACCAGATTAACTAGTTCTAGTCTATCACATGATAAAATTACCTACTTAAAAAAATCGCAATTAGCCATAAATTCATTACCTTAAAGATAATGAAAGCACTTAATAAATGTGGATTTAATACAGCTGTATGTCTCTTTGGTGGCATTTTTGGTTCAACAGTTTGTGTGTATGCCAAGAAGTTCTTTTTTTGTGGTTTCTGGTGAATATGTTGAATAGTAAAGGACCTAGAATAGTTTTCCGAGGCTACACCAATACAGACAGACAGAAAGAGGGAGAGGTCTATTTTCCATTTTACAGCCTGGAGTGTATTGGTGAGATATTTGTGGAATCTGCTATGGGATGAGTCGGAGAGGCCTAAGGAGGAAGGAGAGGGATACTCCATTACTGGTATTTCTATAACAATTTATGATTTCAGTAAAACTGAGTAGAACAGTAGTGGTGCTATGATAGGGTTGGAAACTATGTTGAGAGTTGGAGAGGAGATTGTTAATAATTGTTGATAATTTTTTTAGTTTTGGGAGATATTTTTGGTAGATAAGGTGGATGCTGATTGGAAGCAGAAAGGATTTTGGTAGCAATTAGTACTGTTTGGGATACTGAGCAAGTGTATGGTTTGTTAACTCATTACATCCGAGTGACGCCTCCAGGTGCATCTGCAGTTACCCCCTACTGCTCCTCTAGGCGTCAGATATTACTTGTTCATACTTGCAATAATAATTCCAAAACCATGCTTCATACAAGGTATCAGAATATTTTATCTTGAAGCATACATGATGGCAAACACAATTATATTGATATTTGACCTCTGTCAATGAGCATTTGTTAGAATTGTAAGGTGAGAACTTCATTTTTAAAGGCTCAGGCCATACCTACTCGGAGTTAAAGGTACACACTCAAAAGAGTTGTACTGGAGGGAATGACGTAGGGAGAGAAGAGAGTATATGAAATGTGTATTGAATTGACTGACTATAGGGACTGAGTCGCTGGTGGTAGTTGTTGATGGAGTCATAGTTTGGCCTTGGTGTGCTAGTCTTTTGACTGCATTCCAGAAAAGCTTAGGGTTCTGTAAGGATGGAATAGGAGTTGCGAATGAATGCTTTTTTTAGTACTTTGCAGAGTGGATGTAGAATGGCTATAGGTCACTCTCTTGAGAGATCGGTGGATAATCCACCTTTTTGTAGAGGTATGATGGATTTTTTTCCAGCAGGGGGCAGAGCTTTCTGTAATGATACAGTGTACACAACAGCATCTGAAGATATTTTGAGGTATTGTGGTAACAGATTGTCAACAGCTGGGGCATAATTTTTTAGTTTTGGGAGATATTTTTGGTAGATAAGTTGGATGCTGGTTGGAGGTAGAAAGGATTTTGGTAGCAATTAGTACTGTTTGGGATACTGAGGCAAGTGTATGGTTTGTTAAGTAGAGGGAGAAGAGAGTATATGAAATGTGTATTGAATTGGCTGACTACAGGGACTGAGTCGCTGGTGGTAGTTGTTGAAGGAGTCGTAGTCTGGCCTTGGTGTACTAGTCTTTTCACTGCATTCCAGAAAAGCTTAGGGTTCTGTTGGTGGTTGTCTTTGAGCTTGGAAAAATAAGTAGTTTTGACTAATCTGTTTTTAATTTAGAAAGGGTCATAAGATGTCTAAAATATTGTCATTTTTGTGGTGTTTTGTTAGTATTCAATGTTTTCCAACCTTTATCTCTGTTTACCATGCATCACCTTGTTTCTCTTGTGAGTCATGTGGCAGGGCTGGAATTAATTAGTTTGGATATGATTGGAGCAAATTTGTTTAGCATGTTAAGGAATTTGTAGTTAAAGTGAGTTATGGCATTATCTTGGTAAGTATTTTAGAATATCCCACTTGTCTTTGTTGGGGCAGCTAAGGAATGTATCATTAATAAAGAAGGAGAGTGTAAACATACTATTATAAAGCACTTAAACTGTCTCACAGCAAAGGTTGGTAGACAATCACTGATGGTGCTGGGTAGATAAAAAGAAGCATTAATTTTGTTAGAGGTGTTAGTGAGGATCCAGCCTAATGTAGACTCCCTGTTACTGCATTTGTCTCTTTGAATAGCAGTTGTGATAATCTGGGCAAAACTAAGAGACTGATAGAGACAGTGGGGGAGTCAGAATTGAATAGTAGGTAGTCTGTAGTAATGTCACCTAAGACAATGGCTTCCTTGTCAATATTATGAGAGAAACAGTATAGGAGTTCTTCCAGTAGTGGAATATTGTTTCATAAAGGGCTATAGAGGATAGTGATGCATATATTTTTGTGTTTGCTGATTAGCAGGAGAAACAGAAATATTTCTGCTTTGTGAAAGTTAGGGTGAGTATGGGTGTGAGGTTAAGAAATGATTTTAGGGTTTCATTTTATATGTTAACCACACCACCAGCTTTCTCATATTCTCTGTCATTTCTAATGATGTTGTAGTCTGGGAGAGGAATTTTCTGGTCTTTTGTGCTGCATAGTAACGTAGGGAAGGGATGTCTAAGGACATTCTGGAGGTTTATCAAAGGGACGAATTGTGTGAGGCGTGCCCACTTATAGCTTAATTTCTTCAACATATCGTCCTTTATTTTAGTGATGAACGAGCGGCTGAAGCTGTTATTATTGGAGTTTGACACTCAAGTGCATTTCCAGCTATTTGTTAATGGTTATCCAAAACAGGTTTGTGACACTTTTTATATATGCCAGTTATTAAGCAAAATGCAAGTACAACTAAACAAATAAGCATTCTTGCACATTCGTCTTCTCCTTGTGCTACATTAGTCAATATTCTGGACAACAGGTCTAAGTATCCATCAGTATTCTTGGCAACAGGTCTGAGTATCCCATAAGGGAGACGGTCACCAGTTCTGAATGTGTGAAACCAGGATGTATACTACAGGCAACCATGGGAATGCACCACCTTCAGAGATAGATACTCCATCCTGTTTGGCACACCAGGTGACACACTTGACCACAGGCAATTCATGCCTCATTTAGTAAACAGGTGTTCTGGCACATTAAGTATCTCATTCATGTCAGTCAATCACAGAGCTGATGTCGGCAGCTACTGCATATTGCTGGAAATCAGTGCTCAATCAAGGGAAGCAGGAGTGAGACAGTGAACACTTTCTTAAGTGCTCTAATGTGGGGATTGTATATTGTGTTGCTTGTACCCATGTTTTAATGTTGTGTGTGTGTGTGTGTGTGTGTGTGTGTGTGTGTGTGTGTGTGTGTGTGTGTGTGTGTGTGTGTGTGTGTATATGTGTATATATATATATATATATATATATATATATATATAATTATATATGTAACTGCGGTGGTGGTGCTGCGGTAGCATTGTCGCCTCACAGTAAGACGTTGTCCGGTTTGATTCTCAGCTAGAGCGTCTTCTGTGTGGAGACATGCGTGAATGGGTGTACCTTCATTGAAGGTTGTGCGTCAAGGCCAGCAAATTGGCACGTAAAAATCTACTGCAAATCATTAGCGGACCAGAGTTCTGCTGTGGTGACCCCTAACCGGGAAAAGCTGAAAGACACAACAAAAAAAATGTATGTGTGTGTGTGTATATATATATATATATATATATATATATATATATATATATATATATATATATATATATATAAATAAAGTCATATGTATGGAAATACTCCATACAACTGAATCCTTCTAATCTTAAATATGTTTAACAATGGCAGAAGTGATTGAAACTCTTTTGAGTGATCTGGGAGTTGTTATATATAATTAGCAGGGGCTGCGCCTCCCACATGGGGGTTGCAGGGGGGGCTTGCTACTCTGTAAAAAACATAAGTGTTTTTAGCTTTCAGTCTTTTGGGATGGATTGTTGGCTGTTGAAGATTTCTGTACTTTGATGTTTAGAAGTACATCCTTATATAAATATATATGTGTGTGTGCATGTGCATGGCTATACCTTTTGCTTCAATCCTCAAAGAAAATAGGCACCAGTGAATACATTATACATTGTCAGCAGTCAAGTGTCTGCCTTAAACTTGCTCTATTAGGACAACAGAAAATAAAAAAATATATAATTCAAGCATTTTGGACACATGCAACCAATTCTCAAGACTAAAAATACCACCATCTGAATCCCAGTAGTATAAATAGCTTTATTTTGTTTCAAACTAAACAGTCATTAAAAGCTGAAGACTTCACTCATTGAATCATTCTTCATGTTACTTTCTCTTTTTGAAAGGCTAACAACTATTTTTTTTTATAATATACTAAAAAACTTCAATGAAATGCCATAATCAAACTGATTTGTAAATCCCAAAATGAGCAGTGATTATTCTATTAGTGTATAAATAAAAGCTTTTAAATCCTAAAGAAATAAGACAGCAGAGTAACATGCACTGCTTACCCTTTGAGTGGGCTGATAAATAACTCTGCAGCATTAAGAATTAAAGCCTCCTGTTCTTTTGAAAGGCTAACAGCTGTTTTACTCTGATCCATACTGAGCATTATTTCACTGATGAAGCATTTCAAATTTTAGGCTTACAAAAAAAATGTGTGTTCCACTCATATGCGGATCAAAACAAAATCACAAAATTTGAAGCAAGTGAAAAATAGACTACATGATACAACAGATGTAAATAACGTGACCCTCACTTGTAATATTACGTGGTTTATGAATCTGTCAAGAATATCTAAGCCATTAGAAAAACATCAAGAAGAAGCATAAAGTACCTGTTTGTGCTTAATGTTCCCTCAGATAGCCTGTTATCTTTGTGTGGCACGTCTAATGGTTATCCTCGTGTGGCACGTCTAATGAATAACTTCTAACAAATTTAATAAAAGAAGGATTTCAGATGAATGTGTTCCTTCTGGCCTAGTCCAGAAATATTAATGTCCCCAGATGCCATTGCCAAAAAGTTACGCATTCTAACAGTTCTCAAAACCTGTACATTGGATGTAAGTTTAATACCTACAAAATTAAGAGTGCATGGCAAGGACTTTACTATATGAACTGTGTAACACAATCTCACAGTAAATGCAATCTATGATTATATCTTCTTGTTTCATAGCGGATGTTTTTTTTCTGTTAGTGTCCTAAATATATTTACACTAGGCACACCATCTGTATTTGGGGAAATATTTAGGTTCTGTACTTTCTTTTTTTTTTTCCTCAAAATTTTTTTTATTTTCAATTAAAATAACATTTACATAATATTTTTTAAATATCATTTTAAACAACTATATACAATATTTACAATAGCCTGACTTTCAATTATACACACTGTATGTTATTAAATATAGAATTAACAGATCAGTTATCAGAAATACAGTATTGATTATTGCAGTGTCCAACAAAGATATAACTTTCTTCCAAGGATTATTTACCAATGGCCTGGGATAGATTCATAGTTCTTTGATTTTTATTTCTGTTGATGCAGTTGTCTTCAGTAAAGTGTAGAATTCTTCCAAGGTTGGGGGTGCATTTGAATTCCACCTTCTGGTTACGCATTTCTTAGATATAGAAAGTATTGTCCATAACAAATACATAGTTGTCTTATTCAGGTAGGGACCTTCATTTACATTTAGTATAATCAATGCTTTAGTTAAAGGATTCATTAAATAAAGCTTGTGAAAAATGATTGATTCGCTTCTAATATTATTTAATTTTATTACATTCATAAAAATATGAATCCAGTCTCCTTTATCTGACTTTTCACACCTACAGCAAAAAACATTTGTAGTAGTACTAATCTTTGTAATTCTATCTGGTGTTAAAAATGCTCTATGTAAGTATTTCCAGTTAAATATTTTCCAGTACTGTGTGTCAGAGGTGCAATTAACTGATAGTAAGATGTTAGTTTTAATTTCTTCTGTTACGGTTCTCTACTTTCTGATGGATGACATGTCTTTGTTTTTTTAGATGTTTTAAGCTAAACCGTTATTCTTGTTTTAAGACATTCACCAGCTTATTTTCACCGTTTAAAATGGCCAAATACCTCAGATTGCTGCAGTATATGGAAATCTTCAATATAAACTGTCACAAACTAGATAAAATGCCCATTTATTCCTTTTCCTTGCATCACAGTATTTCATTATCTGTGTATGTGGAATCTCAACTACTTTCTCCTCTTCTAAAACACTTAAATCGTCCATTTCAGTGTTTTTCTCCATTTATTGAAATTGTATGTACCTAATAGTTGTCTGGCAGTTGGTGCTGAGTATTAAGAAGCTGTTAAAGAGCTGTATCATGTGGTCCAGGGTTTGATACCCACAGACTCCATTTCCTCACTGTGTGAATCAGAGCAAGTCACTTAACCAGACAGAGCTCCAGGGCTGAGTCTGAAAAAGGTACATGGAAGTTAGTGATCTACCGCTGTCAACAAATATAAATAAATACATAGTTGTAGCTAATCTTCTCACTTCATCACCTAAAATACCTTCTGGGTCTATGTTTTTGAACTAATCAGGAGGCTTTTTCAGAACACAGAAAGAGTACCTTCTCTGAAGTTCTGTCTGAAAACATCTTTAACATTTTTTAGCATTTTTTTGTGTGTATGTGTGTGTGTGTGTTTGCCTCTGTTGATTACTGCATCACCTGCTTTGTAAGGATCATTATAAGGGATATTCTTTTGTCTGTGTGTGTGTGTGTGTGTGTGTGTGTGTGTGTGTGTGTGTGTGTGTGTGTGTGGGTGCGTGCGTGTGCGCGTGTGTGCGCGCGTGCGCACATGTGTGTGTGTGTGTGTGTGTGTGTGTGTGTCAGTGTGCATGTGTGTACAATCCTGTATGCCTATAATTTCTGCTATATAGAGGAGGGTGTGAAATTATTAGAACACTGATGCTTGAGGTGAAATAATTGCTTCAGAGTAGTAAACGTATGATAGAGAAGGCTCTTCACTCCTCTACACTTAACTTCTTTTGGAATCTGAGCCAGGATGTAGAGGGGCTTACCTAGCTATGAAATTTGGATGAAGAGACACCACATTCCTTCGATAACTTGAGGTCTGAAGACACTATCCTTGTTATTCAGATACTGTTGAAATCTTGTGGGCTACATCTTCACCACTCTCCCAGAAAATGGATATGTCTTCTGATTACCTTTTAATTAATCAGATCACCTGCTTCTTCCATTTTCAATATATACATAACTAAATGAATTAAATGGGCTGAGCTGGCAAATATACATACTTTGACTTTTACTCTCCCCTGTAGTCAGAGTATACAGAGATGCCAGGGCAAAGCCCAGGAAGACTTTTAATTTGTGAAAATAATTGCATTCAAATTTAAATGCATTGTGATAGAACACAAATTCAGTAAGAGGTACTGTAACATTTTTGTAACTAGGAAAAAAGTCAAAATATTTCACAAATGCATAATTTAAAGTTACCATTCCTTCCAGTTGCAAAATTATTCTAGATGACAAGATAATTTTATCTGTAACTGAAAAGTCATGTGCCATTGTGTGTCTCCCTCTGAGAAACTAAAAACTGGAAACAGTATAGGGCATAGCTACAGATATGTCTAGTTAATGCAAAGAAGTATTCATGTACAAATCTATTAGCACTTTAAATCAATGTCTACTGTACAGTGGGGATTGATTCTCAAATGATTTGGGTGTAGTTTAGCAAGCTTTACTGAGCAGTTACTCTGGACTCAAGGTCAAAGAATTCTACCACTCCTCATTCAGCATATGCTAATGGGGACTGCCAGAGTACAATGCCCAATTCTAAAAAGGAAATTGGGCTTGTATCACTAAAAAATAATTCAGCATTGTATATTGACAAAGATATCCATTATATAAGTTTAAAGTGACAGAGTAGCCAGGTGAATTAAATAGGCTGAGCTGGCAAAGCAATAGCTCCAACAGTTCAGATTGGTACTGAGGGCATTACCTGTCAGGAAGCCATAGTGCCTGAAATACCAAGTTCTACATATAGCGTATGGTCTATAGGCTAGGAACCATGGAAAGATTGGGGACAGAGGTAAAGTATTGCCAGCATAGGTTCATAGGTTTATACTAGGCAAAAGACCAATATGGTCTTCTTAAGCCTAACCATGCAACTCAACTCAGTTTTGTCCTGCAGTTCCTTGGATGCCTATATTGTGGGGTATGTCAATAAAGATGTATCTAAGGGTTATGTTGGGGATACTATTTTAATTGAGGAATAATTTACTTACTGACAACCTCTGTCCATCAGAAACATGAGGACCAGACTGGAGGTGAATTTGTGATTTCCCATCCAATGATCAAAGTTTCTTTTGAACAGGGGCAGGGATGAACTTGGCTTCACATCAATGGGGAACTTATTCCACAGAGCCCAGATCCTTTGAGACACATATCGCCTCCAGCAGGTTCTGTTTATGTCACAGACAAAGTTCAGGTCCTTGGAGCTAGCGTTTATCATACGGTTTGTCTTGGGAATGGGCAAGAGGTCCATCAGAGCTGGATCTGTGGATAACTTATATCTAGCCATAGATCACCTCTCAATAATCTGTAGGACACTGAGTAAAGAGATAGGATATTCATGCAATCTGTGCAGGACAGGGTCTTCAGACCCTGGATTCTCCTGTTGAGGAAAATATGAAGGTATTTCAACTGTTGCAAGTGCCTGGTCAGGTACATGCCCATAGAGGTATTGTACTCAAG
Source organism: Protopterus annectens (assembly GCF_019279795.1). Taxonomy (NCBI): domain Eukaryota; kingdom Metazoa; phylum Chordata; order Ceratodontiformes; family Protopteridae; genus Protopterus; species Protopterus annectens. The sequence continues at coordinate 131,584,323 of NC_056735.1, forward strand.
GATGGGTCTGATAAGGGCTGAGTAGAGTAGTACTATTACTTCCTTGGACATGGATGCCATACCCTAGTTTATGTGTTGGGCAACATAGAATAATTTTCTTACTGTCTTACAACATGCTGATCAAATGCCAGCTTACTGTGTATTTATGCTCCCAGATCCCTAACTATTGGGTTAGCTCTTAGGGGTGTTTTATCAATGAAGTAATTAGCTTGTGCAGAAGATTTCCAAAAAAGCACTGTAATGTATTTCTTTGCACTGAGTTTTAATCCATGGCTTTTGCACCAGTCATTTGATAGTGTTAGACCCTTTTTGTAGGATGTTGGTGTCTTGGGAGGAATCTGTGATAGCTTACAATTTGCAGTCATCTGTAAACTTGGTTAACCAGAGGCCTTTGACATTAGCCTTCACTTCTGAGGAGTAGATGCTAAACAAAGCAGACCCAACACAGAACCCTGAAGTACTCTGCTGGTGACCAGTCTCTTGGTGGAGGTGGTCTCACCGATCCTGACTTAGGTAGAGAGTGAGCCATTTACACCCTTCAGGAGAGATGTCTCACAAAGACTTCTAAGTAAGAAATAGGCAGAATTTGCTGGTGGACTGGTGGACTTGTGACCCTGCAAGCTTGTCCCTTCCCATGGATAGACAACATACAGGCATGATGGCCATGTTACTGTCATAGGTTCATAGGTTGGTACTAGGCTATCGGCCCTAGGGCCTTTACAAGCCTAGACATTACAATTCCCTGGATATTTCTTAACACAATATTTACTTCCCTGGACCCCTCTCTAACAGGGTGGTTGATGTGATCCCCAGGGTGAATTTTCTATCTCCCATCCAATCGTCAAGGTTCCTTTTGAAGAGGGCAAAGGAGCCTCTCTGCTTGACATGTATGGGCAGTCTATTCCAGAGTCTGGGGAGTCTCTGGGTCAGGAACCTATTCCTCCAGCATGTTTTGTTCATTGTGATGACAAGGTTTAGATCCCTGGAGAGTGTAGCTCTGAGGGATTGAGATTTCTTTAAGTGGAGCTTGTCCAACAGCTCAGGGTTTGACATCACCTTGTATGTTAAGCAGAGATCGCCTCTGAGTAGATGATATGCCACAGAATATAGCTGGAGTTTTTTTTAGATGGTCAGCATAGGGCATCTGCTTTAGGCCTGTGATTCTTTTAGTGAGGTATTTCTGTGGCCTTTCCAGCTATTGCAGATGTCTTGTGAGGTACATATCAAATGGGGCATTGTATTCTATAATGGGTCTAATGAGGGATGAGTACAGTGGGACAATTACCTCCTTTTTTCTGGATGAAAAGCCCTTAGTGATGAGGTGTGCCATGTAGAAGGATTTCCTGACTGTTGTGGCGATGTGGTTATCGAAGGTGAGACCACTGTCCACCTGTGTCCCTAAGTCTGTCATCACACTTTCAGTATTTAGTGTACTGCCACCTATGTAGTAATTCATGGGCACATGGTTTTTCCCAAAAAGGATATCTATACATTTCTTGGCATTAAGCTTGACCCCATGGCTCTGGCACCAAGCATCTGTTTCTGGAAGGCCCTTTTGTAGAATATCCACATAATTTGGGGATTCAGTAATGGCTCCCAGTTTGCAGTCATCTGTGAACTCTGTTAGCCAGAGTCCCTTAATGTTGGCCTGTACTTCAGAGAAGTAGATGCCAAACAAGACCGGTCCCAGGACTGAACCCTGGGGTACTCCACTTGTCACTTGTCTGGAGATGGATTTGGACTCGGCTACTTTAACAGTCTGGGTTCTGCCATCTACTCAACAGGTGAAGCTGCTGAGCAGGAGAGCCTGATGGCTGTGCAGCTTCACCTGTATGTAAGACCTGGTACTATAGGTATGTTTTCTGCCTGCAGTATGAGGAGCCTGATGGCTGTGCAGCTTCACCTGTATGTCAGACCTGGTACTATAGGTATGTTTCCTGCCTGCAGTATGAGGAGCCTGATGGCTGTGCAGCTTCACCTGTATGTCAGACATGGTACTATAGGTATGTTTCCTGCCTGCAGTATGCGATCTGACATACAGATAGAGATGTGAAGAAAAAAGCCTTTGGCTGGTCTTTTCAGACCAGTTTAGCACATGCTACAATAGGCATAGGTAATGAAATTCATTAGCACAGTATTTTATGTAATTCCATTATCCATTACTACCATAGCAGGAGTCTCAGCTATTCCTTACCATAACTGAGGTACTTAACTGAGTGAACCACATACCACAGGGTGATGAAAACTTGGTGGGGTTTACATGTAGGCCACTTAATAGTAGTGAGAGCAGGGTGTAGGAATTGTCACATGTTTATTGACAGTCACCTACTACTTAAACAATCTGACATAGTATATGAGAGATGTAGGTATATAATGTTACTGGATGCAAAGTTCTTATAGGAAGTGTCTACAAAAACCAAGATGGCTGTTGGTACCAGACAACATTGCATTACACCAACCATACACAGCTCAGACCAAACACTTAGACCTACATATGCTGAGGCTTTTGAAAGCAACCTATGTAAATTGCAAAGGCCTCCTAAATGTAACTAAGAAACAGGTACCCTTAGCAACCTCACAAACACACAACACAGGCAGCACTCCCAATGAAGCACACATATAAGAGTCACATTGATTCATTTCAAAAGCCCATAAGGCAATCCTCCACAATCCAATATCCTAGTCAGAGGTGACTTCATAGTGAGACACACTGATGCACCACTCACTAGGTTGTGCAAGGAGTGGGTCTTGGTCATTTACTTATCAGGCACCAAGATTCGCCAAATCATGCATACACTCAAATCCTTGCACCATAAGTGCACATATAATACAATCATTATACCCTCCATCCATCCATCCTCAACCCCTTTTCTCATTTTGCACATGGGGTCTGGGTGTCAGTGACAATCATCTCAAGCCAAGGTTTACACCGCCAGGTGACTAGCCCTGCCATTGTAGTTCATTCTCACCACTCACTCGCTCACACACTCTCACCTACAGACAATTTAGAGTGTCCAGTCCACATATTAGATGTCTTTGGAATGTGGGAGGAAACCGGAGTACTCGGAGGAAACCCATGTGACCACAGGGAGGACATGCAGACTCTGCACAGAAGGCACACCAGCTGAGAAACAATCATTATACACGTGGTTGTAAATGACTTGAGATGTACCTCCATGGACTTATGAAGACAAATATGATGGAGCTCTAAGTATGAGTTTGAGGCAGGTATGAACCTAGCCTTAAGCAGTATTCTGCTATTGCTAAGAATTAAGTTACAATACGAACTAAAGATTCTTGATTTCAGCAATTGGCTCAGCTTCTGTTGTCATTCAAAAGTGGTACAATATAGATCAGCCTGGGAAGAAATGGTAGACAGTCCAAACTGAATCTCTTTCCCCAAGGCTCCCAAATATTAGCCTAAGCAATGTACACCCTGTAAGTCCCTTTTTTATGCAATGTCAGTCTTCTCTTATCTCCTCACTATAATCTCATACTATCTTTTTCCCACACTCTTCCCCTAACTCATTACACAGCATTTCCCACTCTCTTTTACCCTAACTCACTTCCTACTATCACTCTTTCTTCTATCCCTAACAATCATACTCCTTCTGGCAAAATAAATCTTAATTCTTAAACTGTAGTCTTTCTGAAATCCCAAAAAACTAACAACTTTTACCTACAACAACATAATTACCTTCATACAAATTAAATTCTGCATTGCATCTTAGACAAACTTGACTTAAACTACTAAGCTTGAATATGTCTATTACTATAACTGTCAGTAAAATTGTATTAAAGTTAAATGTTGTATTTCTCTAATAGAATGTAATTGTATAAACACGACTGTTAATTTTTCGAATTGTCTATACTTTTATGTGGAGCTTTTCTCCCCAAGCCTCCGCTGAAAATGGTTTTGTGACCCAGTTGGACTTTCCCGCTCAACAAATGTCAATAAATACATAAATAAATAAATAAATAATAAAGCTTCCAACATATCTAAATATAATCTGGAAAGCATAAAGATATTGCCGCTCAAAGCCTGGATCTCCCCACCCTATAGGTGCTAATTATCCTGAAAAACATAGCTTTATGGATCATCAGAGAGACTTGGTTCAAGACCAGTCAAATCTCTCCAGTCAGAACAGGGATTCAATGCCTATCACTCGTCCAGGCCCATTGCATTAGATGAATGCACTAAAGCAGAGGTGTCTCTATATTCTTATAAAAATCTCACCTCTACACTCATTAGACATGATAAAAGCCTGGAACTCCTCCCCGCCTAACTTACTATAAACAAAACTCCTTATTTCATCATAGTTAACTACAGAAACTATGTTCCCCCTCAGCCCATACCTCCTGGGTGTATATCATATCATCAAACTGCCACATTGTTGAATGTCATTTCATTGACAATGCGGGCTGTCAGACCATTCTGACTGAGATCACGTTATGGTAGGGATGAGGAAGTTTGCCCTTTTCCCCACTGTAGTGTGATCTCGGAGTTGGTATATATAATTAGTGGGGCTGTAGGGGTTTGATGGCATTCATTGTTGATGAGATGATGTTCAACAATGTGGCCATTCAGTGATAACATAAACTCCATACCTCCTACCTAATCAGTATGGAGTCCCGTGTATTAAAACCAAACAGCATTCGACTAGCAGACCAACTACTGTCCATAAACTGGGAAACTTATACATTCTCAAACATGTATGCCTACAGCTCTGAGGACTTCATCTATACAAACATTCTACACCAGCTAGTCCACATCCCAAACAGGGGTGATAAAATCCAGGACTTCCCCCTTTCCACTATGGGACAGCTCAGCTTCCCACCATTTGTAACTTTCTCCATGGTTAAATTGGAGAAGTTGGTCACATTCACCATAAGACTGAAGCCTGAGACAGCTCGAGTACCATGGTATTCAGCAACTATCCAAAGGCTAATTTGCAGAAACTGAGTGACGATCTGGACAAATTCAAAACTCTGCTCCACCTCAAAGACCCCACTGTTTATGCAGAATCCTTTACTGCCAAAGTCTATGTAGATGTAAATAGCTGCATAGATGCATCTGTCTGCCTCAAAAATAAATACAATGCCATATTCAAAAATAAACCCCTTTGGCAGAACCCTAATATAAAAAAGCTGTAAAATAAAAGAAAAAAACCCTCAATGCATACAAAAACAAATGTAACTCCTATGGAGCCAAATATCATTCTTAGTAAACTCATCAAGAAATCCTGGATCCTGATCATATTAACTAAAGCCAGGTATGAATTAAAAATAGCCATTGAGGTGAAAGATAACTACTGTGCCTTCTTTAACTGTGTTAAAAACCTCAGAAACAATGCCCAGCACTCTGCAGAACAAATGGCAAATGATATGTGTCTATATTATGATATCGCATCCTCACAACAGCGAACAACACATAATCGACCCCATGTAAGCAAAAGCATACAACATCGAAGCCTATTCCGAAATTAAAAAAAAAAAAAAAACTTTAAAATATTACATAAAGTCCCCCACACCCCCCGACATGGGGGGCTGTGCCCCCCATACCCCTTACTTAAATATACCAACTCTGAGATCGCACTACAGTGCTGGAAATGGCAAAGTAATGAAAGTGGCCAAGCAAATTCTTTCCCAGGGAAAGAATTAACTGAAAAGCCGCTTCGCTATTTTTCCTTTTTGCACTTTTTGGTTCGATGAAGATGCATTCGACAAACTGCATCTGCGACATTGTCATAGGGAACCAATGATATCACATATTGAGACCCAGAGGACATAGCCGATCTACTGGCCAAAGAAATTTAGCTTCGACATTAACCCCTCTCTTCTCTCGAATACTCTCAAATCTAAAATCAACACCCCCCAAATCTCCCATGAGCAATGTCTCAAGGCATACTAAGATCATGAACATTATGTCTGGGGGGCCAGATAATATATCAGGCTGCCTACTAGTTAGCCTGACACATGACTTGTCTAACCTGCTACACAGGCAATTCAATTAATGCCTCAAAACAGGCTTTGTACTGCATGAGTGAAGGACAGCAACTGTCATTCCTTTGCGCAAAGTTGGTGCATCAGCAGACTTGGGGATTGTAAACACTTAAGCCTAACCAGTCTCATCTGTAAGGCTATTTAATGTCTAAATATTGAACTAATAAATATGGATATAAGTAAACTACAGTCTTTTGAGCCAACCCCATTCAGATTTGTTAGGGGCAGGTCCTTCCTACTAACCTAGTTGATTTCTTTGAAAAATTCACTGATGCAATTGATTGGGGGCAATTCAGTGCACACCACATATCTGGAACTTGCACCATCCCACCCTCAGACATCACAGACAAACTCTCTGAGCTGAATGTTAAACCCTAGGTAACTCATTGGATAGCAAACTGGCTCACAAATAGAACCTGCAAAGAAAAGATGGATGGCTATACCTCTTCCAAAATCCTGTCAATGGTTTAGAGCCCTAGGGCTCAGTCCCTGGGCCATTCTTCTTTGACATTTATTTCTTGGAGGTTAGAACTGATGTTAAGGGTTTATGACTGACTGATTTTGCAGCTGTCTGCAAATTTGGTGCTGCAAAAGACTCCCCATAGGACACCAGGGTCATAAAAGATGATCCTTCCCAGTGAAATATCTGAAGTTAAAACCATGGATTAAACCTAATGCCAGGAAATATATAATAATATCCTTTGGTAAGCATGGCTCCCCTTGTAGCTATTACCTTAACAATATTCATTGGAAAATAAATCCCATCTTTAGAGTCCTGGGAACTTATGTTGCCAATTAGCTGTTTTTTATACCATATATCCACAACTGTAAGAAAGTCATTTTCCATTGTACAGTTTTCATCTAATGTTATGGCATCTAGATCTAGGGAAGTAATTATTCCACTATACTATGCACTCTTTAGGTCAGTCAAAGAGTATAATGCTCCTTCTGGCATGTACCTGTCTAAACACTTGCCCAAATGGAACAATCACAATGCTTTCTTACTGAAAAAAAATCAAGGGCATAAATCACAAAACTATACAAACTATCTCAAAGTCTTGCCCCTCTTTTCAGTATCATACAGGCTTTTGAGAATTCACTACTACCTTGCATATAGATCCTCAACAAACTCTTTTCTGTCACACCTATTATAAATTCGCAAGTCCACTGGTGTCATAAACATGCATTCAGGAGACCTAAGTCTTTTTCTGCCAAATGAATAGAATGTGATGTAGGTATAGGTATGTATAACAGAGAAAGCCATTCCTATAGAACCTTCTCTTACTCCACCTAAAGCAGAGTATTTCCCTTACTACAAATGTTATTTGGCTGAATGGATGGGTGACCTTAAGTAGCACTACTATCCCTCATGGATCAGGGAAATATGTATTTACACCAATATGTACTTCTTGGGCCTGTATTTGGATATGTATATTTCAAAATATAAGATCTAATACTTACCATGGGAATGCAAGGCTGGGCTTCTTAAGATGCTTAGCCTAGTAGGCACCTATGAGAGATTTCATATCAGAAGAGTAGATGCCAAAAAGGAGTTGTCCTAAAACAGAGTCATGGGGTACACCACTGTTAACAAGTCTCTTGGACAATAGTGTCCCAGGAAATCTAATTGTGTGTATCAGCAACAAGTTGGCAATCCAATAAAATGTGTAAGGATTTATATTAAGTTTATTCAGATTGTCAGTGATGCCACAGTGTGGCATAGTGTCAAATGTCTTACTTAAATTGATGTAAGTTGTGGAATGGAGTTACCCTTATCCATTGCCTCCAAGAGTCTTTGAATGTCAGCGAGGTTCAATAAGCATGACCTATCTTTTACAAAGCCATAAAATGGTTAGTGTTTGGGGATTGTAGTTTCCCTGAGGACATGTTCATGAGTTTCACAATTATATATTCGATCACTTGACCAGAGATATACAGCTAGCACTCAAGGGGAGGTGCTGCAGTTGAAGTGACCATTTAAGTCACTTTTCACTTGAATGCTGCAGAAAAGTGGGTCTGTATTAGAACATCAAAGTTTCAGAACTTCACATGTTCTAATATCGAACCCTATTCAGCGAACACTGAAAATAGCGAAGCTGAAGAAAACCGAATTTTTTCCCAGGGAAAAAATTCAGTTGTCCATTTATGTCGCTTCACTATTTTCAGTGCTGTGGTGGAACATTACGGGTCGGGTTCAGGTAAGTGTGCGATTGTGTGGACGTGAGGATTAGGATGGGTTAGGTAAGTTAGGGTTAGGGTGCGGGTCAGGTAAGTGTGCGATTGTGTGGACGTGAGGGTTAGGCAGGGTAGGTGAGTTAGGGTTAGGGTGTGGGTGAGGTGAGTGTGCGATAGTGACAGACCTTAGGGTTAGGGTTTGGGTTAAGGTATGTGTTTCAGAACAGTGAATTTTTTCCCTAGGAAAAAATTTGCTGTTCTGAATGTTCAATGTTGTCAGTGCTCACTGAATTGGGTTCAATATTAGAACATTCAAAGTTCTGAAACTTCGATGTTCTAATATAGACTCAGAAAAGCTCACAAAGTTCAAGTGCAAAGTAAATGAATTAAGATGCTTGGTTGGAGTCTATCTAGTAGAAAGAAGCTTAGGATCATAGGAGGTTACTAGGCTCACCGCCCCAGGGCTCTTACAAGCCTAGCCAAATTCAACCCATGTTCCCAAGTTATCTGGTTAAAGCTGATCCCCTTCAGAAGCTTGAAGTTTCAAAACTTCAAACTTCAAAAGGCTGAGACCATAAGATCGAAGTTTTGAAACTTTGAATGTTTTGAATGGAGATCGCTGTACAGAACGGAACAGAAACGTTACCATTTTCCTCACTATAGTGCAATCTCAGAGTTGGTATATTTATTTAGCAGGGGTATGCAGGAGGACAAAAATGTTTAGTTTTTATTTTTTTTATTATGTTTTTAAAGTTTCAAAGCTTCAGTCTTATGGTCTCAGTCTTTTGATGTTTGAAGTTTTGAAACTTCAAGCTTCCGAAGTAGATCCGGTTAAAGCAGGCACTAAAATCTGCACTTATTCCATGTCTAAGAGGGACACAGGTGGAACCCCTTGGGTGAATTTCCAGTTTCCCACCCAATTGTCCAAACTATGCTTAAATAGGGCCAACAATGAGCTTTGTTTAAAATGAATAGGAAGCTTGTTCCAAAGGTTTGGCAACCTCTGTGAGACAAATCTGTCTCTCCAGCAAGTTCTGTTGATGCCACATACCAGGTTAAGGTGCTTTGAGCGAGTGACCCATGTGCCATTTGACTTGCGAATGTACAGCATTTCCATTAAAGCTGAGCCAGAGATTACTCTATATGCATGGCACAGGTTGCACAGAGTAGTCTGTACAACACAGAGTAAAGTGACAATGATTTCAGGTTGTCCACATAACAGACATCTTGAAGACCTTGAATGTTCTTTGTGAGGAACCTTTGTGGTCTCTCCAATTGCTGCAGGTGTTTGGAAAGGAACACACCAAATGGAGCACTGTACTCTATTATTGGCCTGATGAGGGAAGAGTACAGGGGGGTTATAACCTCTTTTTTTCTGGAGGCAATGCCCTTACTTATGAGATGAGCAATATAAAATGTCCTTCCTACCAGTGTGGAGACATGATGATCAAAGTTAAGTTTGCTGTTGACCAGTATGCCCAGATCTCTCACCACTGACTCTGTGCTTAGGGTATTGCTAATGATGTGGTAGTTTACAGGAACATCACCCTTGCTGAAGGGAATGATAATGCATTTTTTGCATTATGTTTAAGACCATGACTTTGGTACCAGTCATTAGTCTGCATAAGACCTTCTTGCAGGATGTTGACATCGCTAGGGGTTTCAGTGATCACTCCCAGTTTGCAGTCATCAGCAAACTTTGTCAGCCACAGTCCTTTAGTTTTAGCCTGTACTTTGGAGAAGTAGATTCCAAGGAGTAGGGGTCCTAGAACCAATCCCTGTGGAGCACCACTAGTCATGGATCAGCTGGAGGAGGTGGAGTCTCCTATTATGACCATATGAGTTCTATCAGTGAGCCAGTTTGCAACCCACCTGACAATATATGGATAGATACCCAGTCTGATGAGGGGATTGTGTCAAAGACCTTGGCTAAGTCTAGGTAGGCTGTATGCACAGATTTTTGGTGACTGTCTTGAAGAAGTCCACCAAGTTTAACAGGCATAATTTCCCCTTGACAAAGCCAAACTGAGTGTATTTGGACATTACCTATATCTTCAGGTAGTGTAAGATAAGTATTTATTTATTTATTTATTATATTCTTTTATTTTTATTTTTTCAAATGCTAGGGATAGTGTGGTCATTATTTCTCTGACTTGCCTCACAAACTTCAGAGGTGTGCACATTGGATCACTATAGTTTGTATACGGACAGTGGACTGTCTAGGTGTAACAAGATGGATATTATTGTAATCATTATTTTTTCTCTTTCCTCGCAGTCAAACATCAGATGTGTATAGAGGTGTCTATCATTTGTGGGATGGTAAGGAAGTAGCTATTTATATATGTCTGACAGCAGTGGGCTGAAATATATTACATTTGTTTTCCAGTTTTGTTCTGGTCTGACATCAGAGGTGTATACAGATGATATCTGCCATTTGGGGATGGGGATGAAATAGGTGACTTTAGCCATATGTGCATTAAGGGAAGGATGCACAGAAGATGACTATTTCTTCTTTTTTTTCAGGGGATAGGGAAGCAGGTACTATTCCAGGATATGAGTTATTTGTCCTAGGAAGCAATAGTCTTCTCAGTTTATTGCAAACTGTTATTTTGTCAGCTTTTCGCATTATGCCTTCAGTACAACTTTCTTTTTCTTGAAATAAAAAATATGATTTTTGTTTGGGCCATCATTGGATCATTAACAGCTGTAGCATAACGATGCACATTATTAATGATAAGAAGAGTAATCTCTAATGTCGGGCATTATTGATCGACTATAAATTTTGATTGACCGTAAAAATTCGTGAGATGAGACATCAGGGATATTCTATCATCCGTAGAATAAGTATGTGGTGTGGGAATGAGTGTGCACATTTGAATGTGTGTGTGTGTGTGTGTGTGTGTGTGTGTGTGTGTGTGTGTGTGTGTGTGTGTGTGTGTGTGTGTGTGTGTGCACGTGTGTGTGCATGTGTGTGCATGTGTGCATGTGCGTGTGTGTGTGTGTGTGTGTGTGTGTGTGTGTGTGTGTGTGTGTGTGTGTGTGTGTGTGTGTGTGAGTGTGTAAGAGTGAATGAAGGGGTGCCTGTGCCAACATGATGCACTGGTTCACCACTGCGGAAAAGACACACAAATGAACCAGTAATGAGGTCCTCCCTCATTGTGTGTCTCTGAATCACAAATTACTGTATCATTTAAACAACGTCTTTTTACTGGAACTCTTATCGTGAGTGATGGGATTCTGTTTCAGTCTTTGGGAATGTCTTTTTTTGCTACCTGATCCAAATTAAAGACTGTGACTGCTTCAAATTCCTTGGGCCCACAATATAATGAGCAGAGTTTTTTGTTTTGCATCCAAACATATTTATTTTAATATAGCCAAAGTGAGTAGAGCCCCCAAAGGCAAATGACAGACTAATGTTTGCATTTAGTGTCAGTGGAAATTTTCATGAAGATGGTGGTAGGTAATGATACTGAAAAACGTTTTGAGCCCCATTGGCTGAAATGAAATAGTACACCACTCCATTCTAGTATGTTCTGGGAAGCCAAGCAGCATTCCCCTAACAGTTGCTATATTCCTGCTAAGCAGAATTATGCACACACATTAAAGAAAAGAGCTATATGCAGAATGCTTCCGGGCAGTTATTTGCCTTTGACCCTTTTGCTTCTTTGTTTAACAATAAATCAGCCAGTTTTCTTTTCCTTTGTTAAAATAGCTTGCACAAAAACTTTTGTCTTGTGTTATTGGTTCGAGAATCACAATTAAAACGCTCATTCTCCTCATTTCAGTATCTCTATTAACTCTGGCAAGCCTCTTAAATGGTCATTAGTAATGGGTAATGTTATGAAAAAACAATTTAACAGCTGACTATAAGCACCATATCAATGGGATCATCTAATGACAGGATCTGAACTTGATGGCAGCACATTTGGTTCAGAAAGACTAGATGTAATGTCAGAAAAATAAAAAGATATTTTTAAGCCAGATCTGTGACTAGGATCTTTGTGTTGCAAACCTTTAGAAAGTACCTTTACATGTATCCATCTTCCAGACAAGTATACATTATGGCTGTAGAATGAAGGTGGTTACACTGCAGTGTTAGTTTAGTGTTACAGTGACATTTGCTGTTATAATGACCTGACGTATTTTTTGCTGTATTATGTCACTGCTTCATTATGTGGTACATGAAGGCTAAGTATCATGGTTTTACAAAATTGCTGCCTAAATTATGCAAATTGTGCGATTAGACATCAGCCATTCATTTAGGAACTGATATAGGATTACAGTGAAAGCTGAGACGTTTATTCTTATAGCAGGATTATGCAAATAATTATTTCTCATTATAACTCTAAAGCAATTCTTAATTAATTTACACAGATCTAACCAAAAAGGTCACAGAGAAATTGCATATAATACCAATCCAGAAGGACCCTGGCAAGGCAGCATGCCATCTGTGAAAGTACAATTACAAACCTGCCATCCTAAAGTCATAATATGAGATATGCAAATTAACCCTTAAGGACAAAGAATGCACAATGAGCCACACGGCATTATTAATCCTTTCGGGCGAACAAGCAAGACTAGTGAAGCACAATGCATAAAAAATGCACATGCACTGTAATTTAAGTCAATAAAATACAGGAGTCATACATGGAGATAGTTCATTTAATTGATCTGCATGGAATTTACCTGTCTTTCCAGTAAAATATGAAGATATATATATATATATATATATATATATATATATATATATATATATACACACACACACACATACATACATATACATACTTATAAATACATTAGAAAATATAGCTGGAGGGGAAGCTGGAAGTAAGTGGACTCTACCTACTCACCCATCCCAGAGAAGAAGGAGGGAGGGAGGGAGGGAGGGAGGGAGATGGCTTTGGCTTAACTTATGGGTGGCATTAAGTGGTATCGCTAAGTGTTTACACACAGGAGTTCTGAGATGGCTGAACTCATGCTGCTATAATGTACTTTCATTAAGTAGCAAAGCAGAAAATAGGAGGTGACATTATACAGCCTTGTAGGCATTACCAAGGAAAGGAGGGTATTTCCTGGTGTACAGGTTAAGCCAGCTCCCAGGACTAGTAAACTGGCCTACTGCATGCCACTGAGCTCTTGTTGAGGAATGGGAGTTTACAAAGATTCATGGACAGGAATGAATAAGTTGTAGCAATCTCACCTAACTTGAGAGCACCCTGCTCTTGTTATGTCCAAATGAAGGAGACAACTGAGTGAAATCAGAGGAGTCAACAAGCAAGGTCATGGTGGGAGATTAAAGAAAACACAATAGGGTTGCTCTACATACTTTTGGAATCAACCATCAGTGCCATCATAAGTACAGGAGAGCTGCTCCACATACTTTTGGAATCAACCATCAATGCCATCATAAGTACAATTGGGCTGATCCACATACTTTTGGAATCAACAATCAATGCCATCATAGGTACAATTGGGTTGCTCCACATACTTTTGGAATCAACCAACAATGCCATCATGAGTACAATAGAGGTGCTCCACATACTTTTGGAATCAACCATCAATGCCATCATGAGTACAATAGGGCTGCTCCACATACTTATGGAATCAACCATCAGTGCCATCATGAGTACAATAGGGCTTCTCCACATACTTTTGGAATCAACCATCAATGCCATCATGAGTACAATAGGGCTGCTCCACATACTTTTGGAATCAACCATCCACTGACTAAGATGAGCAAGGAGAGGATTATGATCAGCTGCATATCTGGGACCAGGATCCACCTGGTCAAGCCTGCACTTAGGTCTTTGAACCATAAATGCCAATATGAACTGCATATTTCATGACTAAAAGAAGTGAGACATCATGGAGCTCTTGGAAATTGTGTCCCAGGCTGGTATGAGCTTTGCATGGAGCAGCATTTTATCTTCTATGAGGACGATGTTGCAACATAAGCAGAAGATAATTTGCTTTAGCAATTGGCTTAGTTTTTGGTGTCATTTGAGGCCATGCAATAATTGTCATGTTAGGGGATATGGTTGACAGACCATGCTGCTTTACAAAGAATGGTCTTTACCTGTCCTCTTTGCACTTTTGAATATTAGCAAAATCTTTGTCCTCCCCCACAGTGCCTTCTTTAGGTTCATAGGTTCATAGGTAGGTACTGGGCTATCTGCCTGAAGGCATATATTAGCCCAGCCATGTTGTGCGGTATTCACTGCCCCTTTGGTCAGTTCCCTAGGCCCTTGATCTAGCAGCTAGTACCCTTGGCCCCTATCTAGTAGGCAATGCCAACCTGATAAACCTTCCAATGTAGCAAAACCAACCCAGGATAACGTGTAGGTATTACTGCTTAATGATAGGTGTCTAAGCAAAAAAAAAAAAACAAGAAACTCCACTTCATGCAAGCTCTCCTCACCCTGGAGAACATAGACATCTATGCAGTTATGCAGACATGGTTAACAGCCATGATAATCACACATTTACACCAGGTATTGCAAAGAAAAGGACAAAAAGTGAAGTTGCCTCAATATAGGCATATACAATATAACAGCTCTGGGTTTGACATAGCTTTGTATGTTAGGCAGAGATCGCCTCTGAGTAGGCGATGTGCGACGAAGTAAAGCTGGAGTTTTTTGAGACGGTCTGCGTAAGGCATCTGTTTGAGGCCAGTAATCCTCTTTGTAAGGTATTTTTGCGGCCTTTCCAGTTGTTGTAGATGTCTTGTTAGGTACATACCAAAAGGGGCGTTGTACTCTATAATGGGTCTAATGAGTGATGAGTAGAGGGGAACAATGACCTCTTTTTTTCTGGATGAGAAACCTTTTGTGATGAGGTGTGCCATGTAGAAGGATTTCCTGACCACTTTGGTGATGTGATTATCAAAGGAGAGACTACTGTCCACCTGTGTCCCAAGGTCTCTTATCACACTTTCAGTGTTAAGTGGACTACCGCCTATGTGGTAGTTCATGGGTACAGAATTTTTACCAAAGGGGATGACAATGCACTTTTTGACATTGAGCTTGAGACCATGTCTTTTACACCAGGCATCTGTCTCAGTAAGGCCCTTTTGTAGGATGTCCACATCGTTAGGAGTTTCAATTATGGCTCCTAGTTTGCAGTCATCTGTGAATTTAGTTAGCAAAAGACCTTCTGTGTTAGCCTGTACTTCAGAGAAGTAGATACCAAACAGGAGAGGACCCAGGACTGAACCCTGTGGTACTCCACTTGTCACTGGTCTAAAGTCTGATTTGGAGTCTGCTACTTTCACAGTGTGGGTTCTTTCAGTAAGCCAGTTAGCAACCCATTTTGTGATATAGGGATTTATACCTAGTTTAGTCAGTTTATCTATAATTCCAGAGTGGGGGATGGTGTTGAATGCCTTGGCGAGATCTAGATAGGCTGTGTGAACCACCTTACCCTCATCTATGGCTTTGATGACTACTTCAAAGAAGTCTATCAGGTTTAGGAGACATGATCTGCCTTTTACAAACCCAAACTGTGTGGGGTCCAGGGTTTGGAGATCTCCAATGTCTTTGTTTATGAGTTCCATGATGATACGTTCCATGGCCTTGCAGACGAGGCTCGTCAGGCTAATGGGTGGTAGTTCCCAGGGTCTATTGTGGCCCCCCCCCACTTTGTGGAGTGGGATAACTGTCACAGTTCGCCATTCAATTGGCACAAAGCCTGAGGTGAGGCTATGACTGAACATGGTACTTAGGTGGGGTGCCAGTTCATTCTGTAGTTCATGTAGAAGGCAGCCTGGGATGTTGTCAGGTCCCATGGAAGCTGTGTTCTTGGCTTTGGAGAGTGAAATTTTTACCTGTGCAGCTGTGATTACAGGACCTTTGCATTCTTCCAGTACAAAGATGTGCCCTTTAGGGGGTGAGAGGGGGGTAAAGTTAGCACTGAACCTATCTGCCAGGATGTTGGCAATGTCAGTTGGTTCTGTATATTTAGTGTCATTGTGCTGTAACTCAGAGCAGATCTGAGTGTTACCATTGAGATTTTTGACATAGCTATAGAATGCTTTGTGGTTGTCTTTAGAATCAGTGGCAATTTTGTTTTCATAACTAGCTTTGGAGGATTTTATGAGGGATCTCAGCTTCTTACTGAGGCTGACCAGGGAGTTCCTCCAATCCTGGGATTTTACTCTTTTTTGCAACAGTTTCTTTCTTCTGTTGTAGAGTTTGTTTATGGCAGAAGACCACCAGATTGGCTTCCTTTTTTTGGAGGATAGCATCTTGGTTCTGTTAGGGATAGCATGATCCATGCACTCGTGTAAGTGCTTATAAAGTGCATTTGTGTAGGATTCAGCAGTCGTACCTCTATTGTCCATCTGCATGGGTGTCATGAAGTTTGCCACTTCTGTCTTAAGAAGCGTGAAGTTGGCTTTGAAGAAATTTTTTACAGTTGTTTTCCTAATGGGGGTGAGAGCGGGATGTGAATGTCTAGGGTGATTAGCTTGTGGTCGGATCTGACCAACGAGGAGCTGACCTCTGGTGTGGAACACCGGTCACCCATGTTGGTGATGACCTGGTCTAGGATATTGCTGCCTCTGGTGGGGGTGTGGATAAGTTGATCCAAAGCGTTGGAATCGATGATTTCCAGAAAACATTGTGCAAAAGAGTTGGTACATGAGTAGTTTTCCCAGTTAATGGTAGGGTAGTTGAAATCACCCATTATTAAAGTGTTGGGTTGTACCTTAATATTTTCCAGTGTATCAAGAAAAGAGGAGTGGGAATCCTGGGGCATGGTGGGGGGTCTGTAGCAAGCTACAATCTGGATTGCGGTTTTGCCCAGAGTTAGTTGAACTTGGATAATCTCGGATGCATTATGCTGAACAACTAGCTTGGAGGTGTGGCTATCCTTAATGAATATGGATACGCCTCCACCTTTAGTGTTTCGGTCCGGGTTTGGTGGCCGAAAGGTGTGGTATGAATTATAGCCTGGTAATGCAGGGGTGCTCTCTGGAGCTTTGAACCAGGTCTCTGTCACTGCACAGATGTCAATGTTCTCCATTTTAAGGAGTGCCTTGAGTGAGTGCATTTTGAGGTTTAGACTTCTAGCATTGAGTAGCATTACCGTCAGGTTTTGCTTGCTTGTACCTGTTACGGTGGTGAATTTGTCATTTGAACCTTGCCTAAAAAAGGCACTATAGGGGTGGCAAGAGCCTTTGCCAGTATCCAGAATCCCAAAAGCAACATGTGCAGGCCATCTCTGGCAAAGCAGCGTGGTCTGTCGATCATGTCATCCCAGGCAGACAAATACTGGATTCCCTTAGAATGACACCAGAAGCTTAGCCAATTGTTAAAGTCAATAATTTTGTCCTTGTACTGTGGTGTCATTCTGGGTGATGGCAGGATGCTACTCAGGGCTAGGGTCATACCGGCCTGGGCTACAAGATCAGAGAGCTCCTGCATGTCTCTTTTCATGTAGTCCAGGGAGGTACATCTCAGGTCATTCACACCAACATGGACAGTCAACAAAATCAGTCATAGCTCAAGACTGCTCAAATAGTATTACTCACTTAAGTTACTTCATGTCCAACTCACCCTAAGCAAAGTCTGATACCATATCATTGCAAGATATAGGTCCCCCTCTATGACCCAGGATACCCATAATGCATACCGAACCTTACTGGAGTCACTCTGCATTGCCCTATCTGTACAGTCCCGGGCAGTTTCAACCACCCTACTATAAACTATGAAACATACACAACTTTCAGTACACAGCCCAGGGACTTCTGGACTTTATCAACACAAGCACTCTGGACCAGCTAGTCCACACTCCCACTAAGGGCACCAACATCCTTTATCTTACCCTCACAAGCATGGGGTAACTTTGCACCCACCTGTGTGTAATGTCCTCGCTTATTAGGTCAGATCACAAAGCTGTCTCTGAAATTAAACTAAAACATGCTATATCATCTAACACTCGTACATTTAAGGAATTACTTCAAAGTAAACCTCCTGTTACTGAGTGATACCTTGACAAAATTTCAAGCCCCCCCCCCCAACAAAGTGTGTCAGTTCCATTACCTATGTGGAATTGTTCATTGAAACCCTATACCATTATGTAAATAATTGCACTGAGCCAGTTGTACCCATCCAGAATAAGCAAGGACTAACCCAAAGAACAACTCACCTGGCAGAATCCCAGTATCAACAAGTTGTATTACAAAAAGATAAAAGCCATAACCAAAACTAGGAATTGCAATGCCTGGTGAGGCAAGAACCCTTTCATCAAACTAAATAAGCAACTCAGGAGTCTTATCAAGTCCACTATAACCACATTTGAGGTAAAGATAATCTCACAGGCAAAGGACAACCACCAAGCCTTCTTAAGCTTTGTCCACAACCTCAAAGGTAATAGGCAACAGTGTGCTAAACTAAATGTAAATAGAGCAACCAATATGCAGCTGGTGGATGTAGTAAACATACTGGCTGATACATTTAGCTCCACTTTCATTCTGCTGACTCCCCCAACTCCTCCCAGAGATACTCTCGCCATAACTCTGGCTATCATTAGTGGACAGGTCCACAATGCGCTCCAAAGAAAAATGTACTGCATCTGTGGACACTGCTTTTATCTCAGGTTGCTGCCTAAATAGAATGAGAAATGATCTATTGGGCTATCTAAGATCATTGGTCAGTCTTAGCCTCCATCTGGCTTCATTCCTAACAAATGGGGAACTACAACAATTATATCCCTGCACAAGAGCAGGCCATTTACTGTCCCAGGTAATTATAGACCCATAAATCTGACTAGTCTCATATATAAGGCCATGGAAAGAATTATCATGGATATTTTAAAGACATAGGAAATTTTCGGCACTGTACCATACATAGATTGGTTTTGACAAAGGCATTTATGTATTCTCAACCTGCTGGACTTTTTCAATAAAATTATCATTGCTAAAAATGAGGGCAAAATAATACACACCAATGCTTATATTGAACTAAACAAAGCATTTGACACTGTTCTCCATTTGAGCATTGTCAGTAAACTAAAGCTAGGAGTAAACCCATATGTCACCCAAAAGATAGTCAAATAGCTCACAGATAGGACAAAGGAAGTCAGGATAGGGGACTCTAACTCTACAAAAATGCCAATCACTAGTGGAGTCCCACGAGAATCAGTGTTGGGGTTGTTCCTTTTTGGCTTCTTTGTTTTGGAAGTCAAAGCAAACATTAAAGCTCTGAGGTTGCCCAAGTTTGGGGATGATTGCAAACTCAAAATGATTATAGAATCTCCCTCAGGACACCTATATAGTCCAAGAGGGCTTATCACAAACTAGTAATTGGTGCCAGAGCAATGGACTAAAAGTGAATGTCAAAAAAAATAAATAATAGTACATTTTGGAGAGTGGTCAGTGACTTGGGAACATATGTGGACAGTGAGTTGGCCTTTGTCAATTATGTGTGTACTGTCAGTCTATATTGCGCAACTCATAAGCAAGGATATTGCATCCAGGTTCAAAGATAGCATTGTCCCACTATACTCATCCCCCATTAGACTAATTTTTGAGTACAATTGCTGCCTTTAATATGTACCTTACCAGTGATATGCAACAACTGGAATGCCCTCAGAGGTTCCTTACAAAAAAGAATCTTCTTCTTATTTCAGCTTTTCCCGGTTAGGGGTCACCACAGTGGATCACCTGTCCACTCTTGATTGGCAGTGGAGTTTTACAGTGTCGAGTTGCCAGCCTGGCACCCAACCTTCCACAGAAGGCACACACACTTACACACTCACACCTAGGGCCAATTTATTGTGTCCAATCCACCTACAGCATGTCTTTGGGATGTGGGAGGAAACCGGAGCACAGGGAGGACAGATAGACTCCACACAGAGGGCACCCCAGCCAAGGATCGAACCAGAGAACCTCTTGCTGTGAGGCAGCAATGCTAACCGCTGCACCACTGTGGCTGCCCACAAAAAAGAATATGAGGTGTAAACCACATGGAAAACACAGACTGCCTCAAAGCCATATATTTCTCCTCAGTCTCTCACAGATTGCTGAGAGGTGATCTATGCCTGGCTTACAAGGCAGGATCTGATCCAGTACTGAGGGACTTGCTGCCCATCTGCAAGTCTAACAGTATTAGAAATACCTGATACAGGTACTTCAATCTCATGTGCAACATGAATAGAACATTTTGGAGACAGGTAGGTGTCTCAGAGACTATCCCCTACTCTAGAACAGGCATCCCATTTATGTGAAGCAGAGTTTGTCCCTCACCCTATTCAAATAAAACCAGGACCATTGATGTAGAATCAGAAATGTACCTCAGGACTGGCATCTATGCCCCTGTTGGACAGTGGCAGCTTGTAAATACTCTGCCACCAGTCATTTACAAATGGGAAAACACGTCTAGGCTTGAAAAGGCTTCATAGAGTCATTAGGCTAGTAATTACAGTACCTATGAACCTAAGAACCTATCAGGAAAAGCTATTGTGTTGTATTGCATGGTATATCGATGACTCACAATGAATTTAGTTGTATTTTTAAGTTTAAAAGTCATATTCCATAGACTATTTGTACTTCTGCATCCTGTAATTATCAGAATTTGTGAGCACCGAAGCTGGATTTTCTATAAATCCAAAAACAATGTGCTTAGAGATTTATGGAAATCTGCTGTTACATGGTGGATATAAGGTCTGCAGCCTGACAAGCAGACATGCATTAATTGCAATAAATGTATGATATGAGCATAACTTGAGAGAAAATTTGTGTTGTTTGAGTAAAGACCTGAGGTTAGCCCTACTTTACAGTTTATGTTCTATCAGTCTAATGAATGATTAACTTATATGTGCATTCAGTGTATTACTCATTAAATATGCCTTCTGCATTGAAGTAAAGTGTGAAATGCATTTAAGCAACTTGTAAAAAGGTTATGCTGTGATCTGTATTTGCCTTGCAAAAATAATAGCTTGGAGTGCATCTAACTGTAATAAAAATGCTAAAATGAAAATAAATATCTGATATCACTAAGAAAATGATATGCAAATCTCCTTTTAATACACTGTAAACTGTTCATTCAGCTGAAATTTTATAATAAAGTCTAATTGCTCACATGCTTGTACTCTTTTTAAGATTATTATAAGAAAATTTGCCATAAAACAGTTTTGAGAATGCATGTGACAAGTGGACCATTACTTGAATAAGATATAGATGTCCTAGAATAAAAGCTGCCTTGTTTATAAGGCAACACTTTGTAACAGAACTTGTTTAACCATACCACTTTCAGAGAAAAAAAATCAGAATATGCACCAATTAGAAATTTAGTGTAATAGATGGGAAGATATATTCTGGTATAGCCACCTAAATTTGTTATTAAAAAGGGTGTTGGAGGATCAACAGTGAACGTTCAAACTACAACTGGACCCCTTCTTCAAAGCATTCCCTTTTGCAAAGGTATTCTGAAATATACTGTCTGTTAATACAAAACCCGCGTATTTCTCTCATAATTTTCAGTGTTGCTTATTATTATTTTTTTCCCTGACAATCATCCCTGTTCAATCTAACTATAAAGTCAATCAGAACAAGGCAGGTAATTGGAAGCCATGCTGTCACACTGTGAACATGAAATAGTGGTGTATACATACAATTAAAGGAGGGGGGCAGGGCAACCAGGGCGGAGTGAGCATTTTCCTATATTAGCCCCGATCATGAAAGGTCCTTATTCGTGCTTTTTAGCAGACCTAACAACCCATACAGATCTGCTAATCCCTGTCTGTAAATGGATTCTTTAATTTTACACCTAAATCTGTGATATGAGCTCACCAGCGTCCCACAGAAACAAGCATTCCTACCATGGTGACCGAGACTGTATTCAGCATCATTCTTATATACAAAATTAGATAATATAACTACACTGTTTATCAAGATACTGGAGGATACCACATAATTGAAATCTAAAATAGCATCTCAAAAGTCTTTGTTGTAGCAATGTCATGCAGGATTATAGCCATCAGAGAGCACTGTGCAGCAGCATGCTTCCCAGGTGCACCAAAAACATCAGTGTTTTTTAACACATGACTGTGATATTTATTCTCTCTGCTAGAAAGTTGAAGATTAGATAATAGGAGCCACTGCAATAACCTTAGACTGGTTGGCCTTCTGGAGGATAAAGGATTCATTATCTACACTGGATCAGCTGTTAACCATTCAGAAGGGGCACAGAGGACTGAGACCATCAGGCCCACCTAGCTCACCCCCAGGCAAGTTATGGTGCATTTTTTTAAGTTATGTGGATAAGGAGTGTGTTCTGCAGCCTGGTAGAGAAGTAGTGCCATTTCTTCTATGTGGCCACCAGGTTTATCTGTTTCAAGACTTCACCCAAGCTGTCATGAAGAAGAGCATGGCATTTGCTAATGCCCATTCCTTGTGCTATAAAAACAACATTTCTACATCATTTAAAAGTTTATGTCACCTAAATACAAAATTTTCTAATATATCTTATAGCTTTGAAGATTTTAATGCAGCCTGTAACAATCTACAAACACATTTGCTTCCAAGAACAGTGAATAATTAATCCCTTGAAGAGATCTGCATCCCTAGTCCAGCAAGTGCCAGTTAGGACATGGGTAAGAGCTGCATTCAAGTTCCAGCTGAGACAGGGAAATATGCAGCTGTTGACCCAGGCAAGGGTGATAGTGAACCTTCCAATCACTCTCTGTCACTGAAAGAGTCTCCTACTCAGCCACCTTGCCCTGCACACAGTCAAGAAACAAACAACCAAGTATTTAATAAGAGTGCTTTTTGATCAGGACTCTGTGGAGAAAAACAACAGTTTCTCCCAATTGCAGGATGATGAGTCTTCCATTTCCTTAAAAGGAAACTGCAGCGATATGGTCGAGGAAGTGGGAAGCCTGAAGGACAATTCTACTGCACCAGACCTTAGTTCCTATGCTTCAACTGTGTAGAGTCAACTAGGAACTAACAGTTTTGTAACTAAACCTAAATCTAAGAAAAACTGTCCTGGGAATGCTACTCTTAATTTGTCTGTTGACACTGGGTCCTAAACTATAGTATGAGTCATGTGGAGGTCAGTAAGAGTGGGTTAGCTTCCACTGTCAAGGGCCTAGGTTAATAACTTTATGCTCTCAAGCATTACTGTATGAGCTGGCACTACGCCCTAGCACCAGCTGTATCAGTTAGTTCAATTATCAACATGTGTAGTTGAAACGTTATGATTTTTTGTGTTTCTGTGAAGGTTCAGGGTTTAAATGCTAAGGTAATATGTATTCCAAAGCTGGTTGCACACATTATTAGAATATGTAATTTAGTTTCAAGAATGTAAAATAGTGAATTGCTATACTAGAAAACTTCTGGGAATTAAGAAGTATGACGTGTTTTATAATCTTCATACTCAGGCCAAGGCGGGAGTTGTCACTCTTATAAAATAATCTTTAGGCTGGCAGAAGATAGATCAACAGCACACAGGGGAGGGCAATGTGTTTTGGGTAACTATAGACATGCGGAGCAATGTTGTCATGATAGTAAATGTTTATGGACCTAATACAGCTCAGTACACATTCTGTCCTGACCTTTTTGCATCTCTTGATACCAGACTTCATTGTCACTCTATCTTGGTTATAGGGTGTGGCTTTAATGTTAGTCTAGACTCAGTTAGGGACTGGACAATACTCAGAGCTGAGAGGCACATTAAATGTCAATGTTCAATAAACTTTTGTATGGAAGATCTATGACTACTTGATGTCTGGTCTGGAGACAACTGCATCCAGGGAAAGAGGCATATACTTTTACCATTCCCGCTACCCTGCAATGTAGCAGATCAGACTAGTGATTAATTTCCAAGAATTTTATTGACCAGGTAACATAGGCATCAATGCTATCAGCCCCCCCCCCCCACACCCACACACACACACACACACACACATCATGCAGCAGTATCACGTCATTTCTTGGAAAGGGCAGAAAAGAGAGCTGTTAAGATATGAAAAGATAACCCCCCTCATTCTGAAGTATGACCTACATCTGTGAGGGCCTTAAAACCTTTTTCAAACTCAATCCACTAGACTCCTTCCCAGTTAAAATATGGTGGGACTCAAACTGGAGCTCAAGGCCCTGTGTGTAGCACTCAAAGCACAGCTTATGAGAAAGGTGGACCCCGCTGTGAATGAACTGGTGCTTCAGATGGGCCAAGCATTTATAAAGTGTAAACAGACAAGGTTTCAGGATTGGAAACACTCACAAACTGACCCATAAAACACTTTGTAGAATGAAGCATGAGGAAACTAACTATCTTCTTCACTTAAAAATGCACACTTGGACTATAGCGAACACTCTTCTGGGATCCTAGCCATACAAGGCAAACATCACCACCGGCAATGTACAAAAGCTAAACTGCAGGAGGAAACAGGTACAGCAATTACTGACAAGAAAGAGATAGTGAAATAGTTTGTAGAATATTACACTGCTTTATATGATCAGAGTTCCTTAGAAAAGCTAGAGTATCTAGTTGAGTTACTCCTTTTGCAAGTTCTGTAAAAATAGGTGTAAACCGATAACAAATCCAGTGGAAATATGAACACAAAAATGTGAAAGTTAAATCCACTGGAAACAACTAAAGCACAAAGGCTGAAAAATGAATGTATCATGCAACTCAGAATAGTTTCATTTAAAAGCTTCTTCAGGCATACATAATAAATCCATGAACAATTGTAAATAGCTAAAGTAATTAAAAATAATTAAAATCACGTGACAATTCAGACTCTCTGATGTAATTGTATCAGTAAAGGTTTTAAAGATACTGCATCATTCAGGCCTGGTGGAATATGTCCTCTCAGCATTAATATCCATTTACAGCCCTCCAATTCAGTATTTTGTACTAAGTCACCACCTCATAGGAAATCATCTCACTTAAATAAAATCATACATTTAAAACAGTGTGTAACACCAGAACTTTCAATATGCTTACAGAGTGCATTATAGTTAATTTTAAAAAAACGGCAGCTCTCCACCAAACACCAGTAAATCAACTACGGAGTGCAGTCACACGAAGAAGGATCCAACAGTAAAATCACTTTTAATGTTCAACCATGAAAAAACACACTTCACATTAACGCTCTTCCCAACACAAATAGCGTTTTCGTCTCCACTGGACTTCATCAGATGATAGTTCTAATAAATCCCACATTATTTATATACCACAATTACCACAAATAATCCAATAAAAACACTTCAATTAAATTTAAATTATAGTTAATTCTCCTATTGATTTCTGATAAATGACTACTAATATGGTCTTTCAGCATATCTATGTCCTTAATTAAGACCCTATCAAGGATGGGCGTACTGTGTTAATAATTCTTGATGACTTCTCAGGTCTAGCTGGTGTGCACTGAAGTGTACACAAGTCTGAAGTCTTTGCAGTCCGAACTGCTATGACACGGCTTGCACAAGGTGCAGTTCTGTTCCCATTTAAGTGGGCTGAAAACTAACCCAAATACCTCACCATTACCATACACTCTGATCCATAATAGATGCTTAACAAGAATCTTGAACCCCTTTGGTAAAAAGTCTTTCTATGCATCCACATCTGATATAAAATTCACTTACAAATTCTTGGGTAGATATCTTTGGTTAAAATGTTGGTAGCCTCACTATTGTTCTACATATATATCCACATCCCAGGAGCCCACAAGAATTACTGGCACCAGAAAATTAATAAATTGCTATATACATTTATATGGAATAACCATATATTGATATATCACACTGGGTTTGCAAACACCACCCACACACCTAGGTTTAGGTATCCCTGATTGGCAATAGTATACTCTGGGCATCACAATAATTGAGTTACTCATGTATGACAAAGTAGTACCCCCAATCCAGGCCCACATTGATGCAAATCTCCTGAAAGCCAAGTCATCTTGGGCTATAGCATGGTATGGCAGGAAATTCCCAAGTGATGTACACTCCTAACACCAACTAGTAAATACCTAGCATGCTGTCTGGCATATAGACTGTTGTCTCCGCAACTCAGAAACTTGGGGCTCCATCTTCCCCCATTGGAGCTGACCTGTGTTGGGCAGCAATGACCATTTAGGCAAGACCGAGGGGTTGGAGTTAAAAGGTGTTCACTGGCTTGAGGACCTGATACATATGGAGGGATGCTAAACTTTTTGCCTCATCTCAGTACCCTCAGAAATGATGGACGCTCTTCCCCAGAGTTCATTGGAAATAATTAACCATTAGATGTGCAGTGATGTGCTGTCCCTTAAGGAGCAAACTGGGAATCTCCTTGCTGCCAATTTTGTCACAAAGAACTCTGAAGACTACATGTACATCTGCAACTAGAAACTTCAAAATGATCAATTTATACTTGCTGATGCTTCAGAGTGACATTCATAAAACTAAGGAAAACTTTACCAGTCAAGTGCAAGAGCTGGACCCTAACAGCTTTGACTCTATTTAATCCATAGAGTCTCTTACACTTAGCACAAGGAAATGACTTTATGTCTATGAAGAATCTCTACTTTTATGGTTTAGTGGGCAGTGGGTAAAAAATAGAGATGGTAATCCTTCCAACAACTCTGCCTTCTGTTGCCCTTTGTGTCACTCTATACTAAATTTAATCCATAAATTGTGTTCATGCTTCCTAGTCCAACTTCTTTGGGACTGTCTGAGATGCTGGCTACAACAGATATCTGGCAAGATGATTTCTCTTAATCCATATATTTCTTGTTGCTAATTGACCCATCACAGGTAAAGTTGAACACCTTCACTATAAGTCATGTAGTCTCTCTAGTAAGAGTTTACATTGCAAGTGAATGGCCTACTCTACTCCTCAAAACCTCATTCTCACAGGATCATAGGATGACAGGAAGTTACTAGTCTATTGGCCCTGAGGCCCTTACAAGCCTAGCCAAAGATTTAGCCCATGTTTCGACAAGTCAGCAACAGATGCCCCTGTCCAGCAGGGGCACAGGTGGAATCCCAGGGATGCATTTTCTGTTCCCCATCCAGTTATCCAGGTTGCACTTAAAAAGGGTTAATGAGGTACTCTGCTTGATGTGGAGAGGGAGTCTTTTCCACAGAAGGGAGAGTCTTTGGAACACAAATATGTCCTGCCAACAAGTCCTATTGATGTCCTAGGTCGGTTGAGCCTAGAAAAATTGATAGACAAACAAAACTCCACAAAACCTCCAACAATATAAAAGTCTTTGTAACCAGGCTAAAAGACAGATAATCTCTGACAAAAAAAAACATACTATAATGAACCCCATAATAAATGCAAAGCCAATTCCAAGAAATTTTGGGCAACCATCAAAAAAATACTGCAGCCAGGGTGAAAAATATAGTCCCAATCCATGTCTAAATAGCACACCTCTGGTCACTACTATACAACTTAATACCTACTTTGTAGAACAGCATAGAATCAGTTACAAAACAATTAAGTCATAGCACTGCAGATCACAAACAATAAACATCTATTGCCTCCGCATTTACACTTAAACCCAATATCTACAGCCAATATAAAAAACCTCTGAAGCAAACTAAGAATCTGCCCAGTGAATTCCTTAAATAACAGCAAGTAGCATATGCTACCCATATCCATACTCATAAACAGATCCATACAAGAAAATCATGTCCCCAAAATTTGGGAAAAAATATCACATAACGTTCCCCTCCATAAATGCATTACTTCTTCAGACATCACTAATTTCAGACCAATAGCTATCATATCCCCCATCTCTAAGATCTTAGAAAAATGTATCCACAAATAACACCTACAATACTTCGACCAAGAAAAACTTCTAATTCAAACCCAGCATGGTTTCTGACCCTCCCACAGCACAAATACAGCTCTTATAGCTTTAACATATATAATGAACAAAGCCAGAGATAGTGGTCGAGTTGTATCTGCCATATTCCTTGGCCTATCAAAGTCCTTTGATATGTTCAGCCATACTAAACTACTAGAGCAAATGCCAGCCTTAGGTCTAACAACAAACACTCTAAACTAGTTCAAGAGTTAACTCGCTGAGAGATGCCAGTCTGTAAAATGGCATTCTCCTGATGGAGTCTAAGTAAAGAAATGGATTGGTTTGTGACAGCCCACATCTGAGGACGTGCTAGAAATGAAAATGAAGTGTTGAATACATTTATGTGTTTTGTTATTTTGTGGCTTTTACTATTAAACGGAAGTCTGCCTACATTTCTCTCCATGGCTTTATTGTTTTGCTGAACAGTGGCCTCCAGGTTCATTCTTTGGTTTATATAGTTGAATACTTTTAAAAGAACTTTAGAGACAACTTCCATGAATTGTTTATAGAATTCAGAGTTGTAGCCATCATGCCCAGGAGATTTACCCAGCTTGAGTTTGTTTATCACAGCTTTTATCTCTTTTAGTTGCAAGGGTGTTTTTAAAAGTTTTTCCTGATCATCTGTAATTTGTGTGAATTTTATATTATGTATAAAATCATGAAATTTGTCTGTAAAGGGAGGAAGGGGTAAATTATATAACTTATTGTAAATGTCTTCAAATGCATCTACAATGTCTTGGTCCTTGGGTTTCAAGAGTCCTTCATACTGTATTTCTTTGATCCTTGGTGGTCCATTCTTAATATTTATTAATCTAGCTAGGGTTTTTGAAGGTGTTTGTGCCCATTCTGAGTATTGATATATTGATCTTAGCTCTATATTAAGTACGTTATAATAAACAAAAAATTAATTAACTATCAGGCAGAATCATACCAGTCTGAATCATATAATTGTAAAGACCACTTGTCTCATATATATAGTCTCCATAGCAATATCTAATGTCTGTAATTAATGTGCAAATATGTTTTATCTACTATGATGTGCTAACCATTATTGTATATTTTTCTTGTATGTGAAAATTTTCATTGTTGCTCTGTAATAACTTAATGTACACTAATGTAGTATGCTAATTGTCAGTGGAGATTTTCTCCCCAGGCCACTGCTGAAAATGGGCACCCACCCAGTCAGACTTTCCTGTTAAACAAATGTCAAATAAATAAATGCATGAATAAATATGTTTACTGAGAATAAAGTACTGGAAAAATATAAGGGAGAACGGATATTGTTCCACACCTCCCAAGCCATTTTGTTCTGATTCCAGAGGCAGAGATTTGATAGAATACATTGAACTAAACCATAGCTGATTCTGGATATCTGCTGTGTACTTAAACTGGTATACCTAACAATGGGCGATATAACCAAAACATTTTGAATGATGTGTGAATTCTGTGTCATCCATTGCAAAGCCTTGTAGACTAGTATGACTAAAACTAGATGGTAAGGTACTAAGACCACATAGTGTCATCATACCTCTCCACCTCTTAAATCACAAAATGTAGACAATGCCTGAAATTATGGGGGAGCAAAGGCCCAAAAATAGGGACAGATTTTAAATTTTAGAAAGTTACTACAATAATATGATTAGTTTTGGCATGCATTTTCTGAAGGATGTTAAGTGTGAAATATGTGTGAAACTCAAATGTATATCATTATTTAGTGATTTCAATCCTCGGTGATTTGCCAGAAAACCACAAATTTAATGAGGAGCAGACCAAAAATATAAGGCAGAAATCTACAAATATCTGGACAGTTGAGAGAGAGATGCAAGTGCCTTGTGTCACTGCAGTATATGTCATAAAGGGTACCTGTCTGTTGAGAAGTGGCATTGTTAATTTACAGCATTTCTTGAATGATTATGTATGAGAACATAAGGTACTGAAACAAAACGTATGGTGACGAGCAATATAAGGATGAAATACAGGAGTGCATGCTGACATCAGGAAGGCTGCAGGTACTGTAAATGAAGAAAGAATATTGTAACACAGTGCTGTAATAAAGGCTTCATTATAACACTGCAGTGCAAGAAGTATCTGCCATCTGCTCTGTGTGTGTGTGTGTGTGTGTGTGTGTGTGTGTGTGTGTGTGTGTGTGTGTGTGTGTGTGTATGTGTGTGTGCGTGTGTGCGTGCGCATGCATCTGTCTGTGTGTGTGCGTGTGTATGTATGTGCATGTGTGAGTGTGTGTGTGAGTGTATGCACATGCATGAGTGTGTGTGTGCGTGTGTGTGTGTGTGTATGTGTGTGTGTGTGTGTGTGAGTGTGTGCACGTGTGCGCGCGCGCGTATGTGTGTGTGTGTGTGTGTGTGTGTGTGTGTATGTGTGTGTGTGTGTGTGTGTGTGTGTGTGTGTTGGTTTCTCAGCATATGTGTTTAGTAGTGTTCACCTCATGCTTCAGGAAAATTCGAAAATTCACCCAAGTAGCTGCTTGGTTGTAAATTTTGAATAAACCCCAGGAAGAACAACTGTTAGCAAAAGCAAACAGATAGAAGTATTCCATGGTAAAACTTCCAAATAAGTGTTTTTATTTATTTATGCATGTATTTATTTATTTATTTATTTATACATTTTTTATTTCAAGTATATCTTTCCAGGTGGTCTCCTATTTTCAGTGGAGATCTGGGAAGAAAATTTTGGGTATATTAATATTGCAAAAAAGAAAAAAACAATGCATATTTGAGCTTAGGAGCAGTTCATAAATATTAAATACCAAGAATTAATTAATATACCACTGGATAAGGATACATAATGTTATGTTACATTTCCCTAAGGTTCAGCTGGATGAAGCTTCAAATCGATGAAAAGAAATGCTTTAACCCAATAAAAACTCAAAAGAGAAAGGCTTTTTTTTTTTTGCCACATGTGGAGGACTTCACTCTGTGTCCAACCCATTTCCACAGTCACAAATACAAAAGAAAAAGTAAAAAAAGAAAAGAAAGGAGACCATGCAATTGCTTGAGGAGCCCACAATGAACGTGCAGTGGCAGTGATTTTGTCTGGGGACTGGCTGAACAGTAGAAATGCATCAAGTCTGAATCAGCAGGTTGAGGCCTCATCCACTTAGAGCTCATTGACAAGTAGGTTAACCAATACATTAGTTGATGGAAAGATTGAACCGCTCTGTGTATGTCAGTTTAAACAGTGTCTTTCATACAGTTTCACATAAAGTATAAGGTTTAAAAAATGGAAGCAGTTGACATCGGTAGAATCAGTGTGCATAGCTGCACAAATGTAGATGAGGACAAGCAGAAAAGCACAACATATTAAAATTCAGCAAAAATATGCACTTCATATACCATTAGGTCTGCTGATTCGAGTTAGACAGTGGCTGCATTTGGGAAACAAATAATACAGAAAAACATGTTTTTGGTAATCATGCAGAAGAAAAAAAATTGAAGTTATTTGAAGCCATAAACAGCTCAAAGCTGTACAAGCTCTGGTAGTATATTTCATAGATGTCCCTGTTTTGGACACATGATACGAGTCATATTTAGTTTTCAATGTATTTTTATTATTCACAGCTATAAGTTCAGAAGGCAGTTTATTCTAAATATTTACTACATAGTTTCTGAAGACAGTACTTTCTAAGAGAGGTCTCTTCAAGACAAAACTATAAGGCACTGTATAGATAAATTATCTTAAGGTTTCTGCTGGCATGTAATAATTAACAATGTGTTATAGATAATTTATATAAATTGAAAATGAGATCTAAAAGTTGTAGTAAGTAGGAATTAGAGTTTTTTTGAAAACTTTAACATAGAACAATATTTAATTGACTGCAGGGATGAGACCTTGCTGCTGGTTTGTTAATAAATCTGATACAATTCACAGTAATGAGACCTCATATATCCATATGTACTGTAAAAAAATGCAAGTGAAAGCCATGGTCTTGATAACTGGGAGGTAATAACTTTTGAAACTAGAAAACATTAAGTAACAAGTCTGGACAAAAGTAAGCATTTCTAAATTAATCCAAACTATTTCTGTTTTAGATGTTTTAGCAGTTTTCTTGAAACACTTTTCTCAACTAAGGAGGGTGTTATGCCTTTCAACTTCTGCAAGACACCTCATAGAAAGTTTTAAAACATAAATGAATTTAGCTGTTATAGCCAAGAAATAAGGGCCAGAATGTAGATAGCTTAGCCTACAAATATCACTCAGATGTCAACCACCAAGTACATTATTTGAGAGAGTAACTACTGAGTCAGACAGCGTCCCACCTGTGTTGATAAATTTGACGGTGATCTGAAGGTATCTTTGACTGTAACTGCTACCCCTTGAGGCTGTCTCTGACCCATTGCGGAAAAAGTAGGCACCGGTTCTGCTGTCAGTCCCTGTTTGCAAAACATATATCTTCTGGCCGAATATAAGGAATTAAATTCTGCTATTTTTCTATTGTAAAACCTACTCATGTATGACTAATAAACATTCCTAACTTCTGCATAAAAGACTCAGACATTCACTGAAGCACGGGACAAAGTAATTATGGGAGAGGGATTTTGAAAAAAAGACATTTCTTCATACTGCTGAATGTGCTATAAATATTTAACATGCATTTGAGAAATAACAGAATACATTCAGGAAGAGAGTTAAGACCCTAGAAAAGACCACACTGATTGCTCCTTAAATATCACATGACAGGATGTACCTTATCACAGGATGTCATCATCATGGCCTTTGGAGTACTGTGAGTCATTAGGTGAAGCCAAATGCGTCATGTTGCATGAACATAGCCACATTCATGAGAAAACATGCTCTAAGGATGTTACAGGGATTATACCACAGACCTGCAGTATAAACATGAAAGCATTTTACATTCAGCATTAATAGTGCCATCACAGTTCCAAATCAGATTTTGCGATCACTGTTACTCAAACTATAATATAGTTTAAACAACAGCTGATGCTCATGTTCTTCTTTTTCTTCCTGTTGCTGTGGCAGGTACAATAACCTTTTTTCAAACATTAACATTATCATAAAACATGCTAAGGTCCCCAGGCATCTTTAAGTACATTGTTAGAAACACATTAAGCCAGCTTTTGTTCCCTGACTTCATTAGAAATCTGACATAGACGATTTTCACTGCCTCCTCATCTCACAGAGCATAATGAAAATTAGATGCCAGCCTGCCTGCCTGCCAGCAGCCCACTCATCAAGTGTGAGAAATGAAAACACTGAGCTTTCACATCCTCTTGCAACACAAAAAGTTAACATCTTCCCACCTTAAGAAACTGGCACCAATTTATTGAAGCATTGAGGATCTGGAAACATAATGTTTTAGCTTTTCTTCTAGAATCTCCTGGTGATGCTAATAAATCTAAATCTCAGTGGAAAATATTCACATGTTTAGAGTTCCACAGAATACACTTTTTCCCGGTTAGGGGTCACCACAGCAGATCACCTGTCTGCTCATGATTGGCAGTGGAGTTTTACAGTGCTGAGGTGCCAGCCCAACACCCAACCTTCCACAGAAGGCACATGCACACACACACTCACACCTAGGGCCAATTTGCAGCATCCAATCCACCTACAGCATGTCTTTGGCATAAGCCCAGAGCACCTGCAGGAAACCCACATGACCAAAGGGAGGACATGCAGACTCCACACAGAATGCACCCCAGCTGAGAATCAAACCAGAGAACCTCTTGCTGGGAGGTGCAATGCTAACCACTGCACCACCATGACCACCCAGTTCCACAGAATACACTATGGTGATAGTTTTGTAAACATAGATGTTTACCATATGATTAAACAAGAGCATTTATTCACAGCTTTATACAGAAAGAACTTTTCCACAGCAGCATTTAAATCTAAATTGCTTACTGAACATGTCCACTGCCCTTCACAATGGTATATTACTATACAAATCCCTGCAGTTATCTCAGCTCTACCGAATGCCTGAAAACTCTCATTTGTGCAAAAATACTAATGTATCTCACAGGACAGGTAACAGATGCCATATAAAGAATCAGAGAGTGTCACATAAGCTGCTTCTTCCAACAAATATAAAAGAGCAACACTTCACAGGATCTTATGCTTTGGCACAGCAGAAGAAACTTAAAATGTGTTACAAGTTATGTTACTGAGACAAAAATGATATGCAGCCAAGACAAACTGTGGCTGTTTTTTATTTTATGTGCCCTGCTCAGTAAAAAAAAAAAAAAAAGTTATGCACTACATAAATTTGTCACAAATTTTGCATCTGAGCTGTATCTTTTGTTTTTGATTATTGATTTATCCGATTCATATGTACATATGTAGAGGGTCATTTTTTTTTTACCTCAAAGTACTTTATTTCTCTCTCTCTCTCTCTCTCCTTATCTCTTTCTTTCTCTGTCTCTCTATCTCTCTCTCCCTCGCTCTCTAAAGTACATTTTAACTGCACTATATAAACCTTACCTTGTTATAGTACATAGTTTTAGGAGGTAGGCACAAAGTTATTAAAGAATACTGAACTGATGTTATTAATACTAAATTTTAATCTTCCTTTATCAGGTATACAATGTGAGACAGATACTGAGATCTTGGCTTGCAATATTATCTATGGTAAAGTGGAGTAGATAATGCTTCTTCTCTCAGAAAATTACACTTGATTTCTTGGCTCCTAACAACTGACGCCCAACACATGAAAGCTGCTAATGACAAACAACATAACAAAGCAGCTCAAAATAAGTGTTTTTTTCAGGTGGTTCACATAGACAGCAAACCCCTGTGCACCTGCTGAATACACGCACACATATATATTTATATCTACATATAGATATCTAGATATATAAATATAGACATATCATTTCCATGGTTGCATTACAATAATGAAGGAAGAAAAACTTCAGATAAATGTCAAGCAAAGTCTAACAGGAGCAAACAAATTAATTCTAAATTCTTCTAGCATAGGAAAATGCAGTGTAGTTGTAGATAACTTGGACACATAAAGCAGAGCAGACAGACTGAGCCTTCATAGTTTTGTATTCAGTTGCCTTGTGTGGTAGGCCTGTTATATTCTGATGAAGTCTCTGATACACATAGAGGCGATAGTGTTAAATCAACAATAACAACTACTGGTTCGGTGATATTTGCTTTATCTAGTGTATTTACTGATTCTTGGTCATTGGGGTACTGGAATATATCCTCTTTGTGAGAGATTTGTAAAAGTGATGAAACTGTTCTAAGGATCTGCTTTAATCCGTCATCTGAGAAAGTATGTTACACAGTTCTGTGTATTTAGTTAGCCCCCCCACCCGATTGCATATGTTTCAGTGGTTTAGGGTTGGCAGGCTACGTGGCTGCGGTGGTGCAGCAGTTGGCATTGTCGCCTCACAGCAAGAGGTTCTCCCATTCGATTCTTGCCTTCTGTGTGGAGTCTGCATGTCCTCCCCACGGCCGAGTGATGTTTAAATACATGAAGGTAGGTGCGTGCGTGAAAGGGTGTGCCTTC
The DNA here is from genome assembly GCF_019279795.1 of Protopterus annectens. Taxonomy (NCBI): domain Eukaryota; kingdom Metazoa; phylum Chordata; order Ceratodontiformes; family Protopteridae; genus Protopterus; species Protopterus annectens. The sequence goes on from NC_056735.1 coordinate 131,619,796, forward strand.
TTTGAAGGTCAGGCATTGGGCTGGCAACATGGCACTGTAAAAAAATCCACTGCCAATCATTAGCAAACTGGAGTTCTGCTGTGGTGACCCCTAACCGAGAAAAGCCAAAAGAGGGTTTGCAGGCTACATAGTGAATGACATTGATAACATACTGATATGATGCTCATTAATCAGTACTTTTATTATATATCCAGTTTTAATAAGCTTGATTTCACTGATCAAACTGTGCTCCCCATTTCTTGTCAGCATTTGTGGCTTTGAAAAAAATTACTTCATATATGTCTATCTCCATGTTTCGTGCTCTTTACTGCACAGCCTGGCTTTACTAAACTGTGCTATATTTGTAGACTCCTGGAAAAGATGTATTTTACTGGTAATGAATGAGCTATTTTTCTATTAGCTCTTCCCCTTTCATTTCCTAGAGGAATCAGTAGAATAACATTCTGAGTCTGATAACTAATACATTCACTTTGTATTACATTTATTATATTTTAGCAAAGAATGTTTTCCCAGTCAGCAGTAGGTTTCGTACAGAGTAACATTTTAGACATCTTTGCATATATAGGGCTGGATTCAATAAAACCTACACTGTTCTGAAGAACAGACAGCACAGACATAATGCATACCATCTTCCTCCTAATTTTAGCTTTCCTACTGATATTTTTACTGCTTTAAATATTGATGGGGATTCATAAAGGTTACCACAATGTGCAGACTACATGTACACTTAGCATAATCTTTCTGAGTGACTAGAAAACACAAAAATGAAATAAGAATTTCATTGAATACATATGAACATGGGTGTGAAAGTAACATAAATTGAATCTCGGTAATGGAAATGTTAAACACCCACAACTGTCTGCCATTAAGAGACATGTATGCTCCCATTTAAACCCATAATCTCTGTTTCCACCCTTTATGGTAAGCTGACTACCATCCTGTTTCACTGCTACTGACAGTTGTATAAGTTACTTAAATGCTTCTTCCCTCCCATTGTTTTCCATAAATCCAAATACTGAGTGCCCACCCATCCAACCAGTATTGCTCTTAAGTAACCTCCCTTATTATAAAGTCTCTCTGGTGCATTTTAAACTGTTTAGGATTGTTTTAGACTTGCAGTGCTTATTTCAACCTGCCATCGGTAAACTTACCTTAAATTGTGTTATTAGCATTAACTAGATAGCTGTTTAAATTACTGGGATAGCATTACACTTATAACACTTTTTATCTGTTTTTACATTAAGAGGACTGAATGTAATCCCCTAGGAAGTGCTAGCCTTGTGTATCCAAGTTGGGAAACACATGGGAAGGGTTCTTAGTGTAGTCATTTATTGCTGAACGCATTCCTACAGAGCTCAGCACTGTTTGCTGACCTTGTATGCAAATGCAAGGTGTTTTTTACCACATCCAGAGACATCCAGGCTAAGATAAGGATCTTTACTATATTTATGTACTTGCACTTAACTAATTTAAAGGATTGTGTGGTGGTGCAGTAGTTAGTGTTTTCACCTCCCACCAAGAGGTTTTCTGGTTTGATTCTTGGCAGGAGTACCTTCTGTGTTGAGTCTGTATGTCCTCCCTGCAGTTGAGTGACATTTAAAAGACATTCAGGTAGGTGTGTGTATGAATGGGCATGCCTTCTTTGAAGGTTTGGTGTCAGGCTGGCACCTTGGCACTGTAAAAATCCACTGCCAATCATTAGTGGACTGGAGTTCCACTGTGCTGACCCCTAACTGGGAAAAACCAAAAGACATTAGTTTTAGCTGCTGTTTCACAGTATTTTCAAAGCATTTAAGCAACTGTTCATCTGAAAAAAATCACACTTCTTATCATTTTGCTAGTTTACTGATCTGCCTTTTTATATCGCCTTTACAGAAGGGTGATCTAGCCAGCAACTTAGTACACTTTTTTGCCTGCACTTGAAATTTACTTTTGCAGTGTTTTTACATTAAGAACTTCCAGGATCATCCATCTTGCATGAGAAGCTGTTTGCCTGGTTTCTCTGAGATGGGAAGCACTCCAAAGAGCTCAAAGTATAGTTGTTTATTGGCCAGAGGGCATTGGAGTTAGTTTTCAGCATTTTGTCTATGGCTATAAAGTAGGTGTATCTATGCAGATCTACTCACCATGCAGTGGCATTTAGCAGTGCCCTGCACAGTAGCAATTGCTTAGACTATAAAGTTTACCTAAAGGTAGCAGTTAGGATTTAAACCTGAAATATATTAAGGTTTGGAACAGAGCTAAACTTCAGGAAGATAGTAAGTGTACTGAGCAGCAGTAATGACAGAACATAACACTACCAAACAGCTAGCCTTTATCATAGACGCCACACAGGAGACCCCCTGTAAAACCAAGTCCATAAACCATAACAGAGCAACACTAATACAGGTCCTGACAATATGCATATGCATTTTCCTAATGTCTCTGTGGCCAGTTTTGTAGATATGGGCATCCTGAGACAACGTAGCAATTGTCTCAAACTCTGACAACCTTTTAATCCTTAAAGAAACCAGTACAGTGTGCAAAAGATGTACATACATAACTTCCTTGGGAGCAAAAATCTGGCTTACTGAAAAGTGTGCCAAATACACACACACACACACACACACACACACACACACACACACACACACACACACACACACACACACACACACACACACATTGTTCACCACAGACATAGACCTTCTTATGCTGAGGCACTTAAAAAAACTTAACAAACATTAAAAACCTCCTAAGCCATCTAATGACAACACCTATCATCAGCAGTCACTAAAGCACAAATGTAAAACAACACCTAAAACCACACATAAGCCTGCATTCAATGATCCTCAAAGAACAAAGCCCATAAGATAAGCAAACACTTTATGTAGTACTCTTGTTATAGCAGATTCTATTGTATAACACACACATGCTCATCTCACCGGGCTTGACAAGGAGAAGATAATGGTTAGTTGCCTATCTGGAGATAGTATCTGCAGTGTCATTTTGTGACAGACAGATGCTCATCTCACCAGGCTTGACTAGGAGAAGATAACGGTTAGTTACCTATCTGGAGATAGTATCTGCAGTGCCATTTTATGACACACAGATGCCTCTCTCATCAGACTGGATAAGGAGAAGATAACAGTTAGTTGCCTATCTGGAGATAGGATCCAGAGTATCACACATGCACTCAAAACACTGCACCACATGTGCCAATATGATTATATAATTGTGCATGTGGGTGTAAATGACCTGAGGTGTACCTCATTGGACAATATTAAAATAGACATTATAGATCTCTGTGAATATGTGTCACAGACAGGTATGTGTCTGCATTGAGAAGCATTCTACCTTTACCTAAGATGATGCCACTACCTGAATAGAAAATGATTGATTTTAACAACTGGCTTAGTCTCTGGTGTCACTCCAAATGGATCAAATACCTATCAGCATGTGATGGCATGGTAAACAATCCACATTGCTTTACCAAAGATGGACTCCTCATGTCCCCCTGGGCTTTTGGATATTGTCTAAAACTTTATTCACCTCCTCAGAGTCTCTTTTAGGCAATCTAAAAATGACAAAACTACCAACATAACAAAAAAACAAAAAAACAAATCAGGCATTTTGTTAAACATGAGTAGGAACCTTGTTCCAAAGGTGGGGCAACCATTGTTAGACAAATCTGTCTCTCCAGAAAGTTGATGTCATATACCAGGTTAAGGTCCATTGAGGGAGTGACCCGTGTGCCATTTGACTTGTGAATTTGCAGCATTAAAGCTGTGTCAGAGATTACTCTATATGCAAGGCACAGGTCGCCTCTGAGCAGTCTGTATGACAAAGGGTAAAGTGACGATGATTTCCATCTGTCTGCATAAGACAGATCTTGAAAACTCTGAATTTTCTTTGTAAGGAACCTTTGTTGTCTCTCCAATTGCTGCAAGTGTTTGGAAAGGAAATATCCGAAGGGAGCATTGTACTCTATTATTGCCCTGATGTGGCTGGAGGACAGGGGGGGTTATAACCTCTTTTTTCTGGAGGCAATGCCCTTACTTATGAAATGGACAATATAAAATGCCTTTCTTACCACTGTGGAAGTATGGTGATCGAAGATATAGTTGCTGTCGCCTGTGTGCCCAGCTCTGTCACCACTGACTGTGTGCTTAGGGCATTGTTATTGATGTGGTAGCTTGCAGGAACATCAACCTTTCTGAAGGGGATGATAATGCATTTTTTTTGCATTAAGTTTAAGACTAAGAATTTAGCACCAGTCATCAGTCTGCAAAATACCTTCTTGGGGGATGTTGACATTGCTAGTGGTTTCAATGATCGCTCCCAGTTTGCATCATCAGCAAACTTAGTCAGCCACAGTCCTTTAGTTTTATCTGTAATTCAGAGAAGTACATTCTGAACAGTAGGGGTCCCAGACCCAATCTCTGTGGAACAACACTTGTTATGAGTCAGCTGGAGGAGGTGGAGTCCCATATTTTGACCATATGAGCTCTATCAGCAAGCCAGTTTGCAACCCACCTAACAATATATGGAATGATACTGGGCTGGGAAAGTTTATCAATGATCCCTGAGTGGGGAATTGTGCCGAAGGCCTTGGCTAAGTCAAGGTTGGTCATATACACAGATCTGCCCTCATCTAGGGCTTTGGTGACTGCCTTGAAGAAGTCCATCATGTTTAACAGGTACAATCTCCCATTGACAAAGCCAAACTGGGTGGGGTTGAGCATTTGGAGATTTCCTATATCATTGTTAATAAGGTCCATGATGAATCGTTCCTTGGCCTTGCAGATAAGGTTGGTGAGGCTAATGGATCTATAGTTCCCATGGTCCATAGATGCACCTTCTTTGTGCAAAGGAATGGTGGTAACTGTTTTCCATTCCACTGGGATGAAGCCAATGCTTAAGCTGTGATTGAAAAGTGTGCCCAATAGTGATGCTAATTCCTGTTTTAACCCATGTAGAACACAGCCCAGGATGTTGTCTGGTCCCATAGAGGCTGTGGTTTTGGCCTTGGAGAGGGAGTTTAAGACCTGCTCCTCAGAGATACTAGTTGGGTGACAGGTGTTAGGGATGCTTTGGGGTATATGTGGTGGAGACGGGAGTGAAGTTTTCACTGAACCTGTCTGAAAGCAAGTTTTCTATATCCACAGGTTCTGTATATGTAGTACCATTAACTATGAATTAAGCAAAAATATGGGCCTTACCTTTGAGGTTTACAGATGCAACTAAAGAACGCCTTGTGGTTATCCTTTGTTTCTGAAGCTAATTTGGATTTGTAGTTAGCTTTGGAGGACTTCACTATTAGTCCTATTTGCTTGTTTAAGTTGAGGAAGGAGTGTTTCCAGTTTTGAAACCATTTATTCCTACTCTTAGGAATTTCCTTCTCCTATTCTATAGCCTGTTAATGGCAGTTGTCCACCAGGTAGGTTTTTTTCCTTAAAGATTTTGCTTTGGTTTTATCAGGTAAAGCGGAGACAATACGGTTGTACAGGTGCTGGTATAAAGCATCTGTATATAACTCAGCATAGGTGTCTGTTCCATCAGCGGGGGATGGGCTGTGAAGCTATTTATGCTGTCATGTAAGAAGCTGCAATTGGCCTTGGAGATGTTTTAATCAAATTTTTGCTAAGGGGGGGGAGGTCTTGTGTTATAATTACTTCTAGCAAGACTGATTTGTGGTCAGATCTCCCCAGAGATGGCCACACACTGGGGGTGGTACAGTAGTCCCCCATGTTAGTGAGCACCAGATCCAGGATATTTCAGCCCTTTGTTGGTGTGTCAAGCAGCTGGTCCAGGTCATTGGAGTTAACAAAGTCCAGGAACCTTTGGGCAAGTGAGTTAGAACATGTATATTTTACCTAATGAATGGATGGGTAATTAAAGTCACCCAAAACCAGGGTGTTTTGTTGTATTTGATTGATGCAAGTAGATCCAAGTAGGCTGATTGAATGTCCTGATTCATGGAGGGAGTCCTATAGCTGGCAATGACCAGAAGAGGGTTCTTAACTACAGTCAATTGCACCTGAAGCAATTCATGGGAATCGTGATGTTTAACCAATCTAGAGGTATATTTATCTTTAATGAATATTGATACACCACCTCTTTTAGTTCTCATGCCTTCAATTTGTGGTCTGTATGTGTAGAAGGAAATGTGACCTGGTGTAGCTGGGGTGCTCTCTGCAGCCAAAAACCAGGTCTCAGTGACTGCACACATATCATCATCTTCCAAGGTGAGGACTTCTTACTGTGAGTGCAGTTTCTGGTTTAGACTCCTTGCATTTATCAGTATAACCTTGAGGTTGTTTTCTGAGGGTATTTTTATGTCAGGAATATTGTTCTTGTGACATTGCCTAAAAAAGTCACTATGGGGGTGGCAAGAGCCTTAGCCAGTAACTAAAATCCCAGGTGTGACAGATAAAAAACATCTCTGGAAAAACATTAAGGACTGTCAACCTTGTCAACCCAAACTGACAGATACTGGATCCCCTTTGAATGACACCAGAAACTAAGCCAATTGTTGAAATCAATCATTTCTTAGTCTATATTGAGGTATCATCCTAGGCAAAGGTAAAATGCTGCTTAAGGCTAGGGACATACATGCCTGAAACACATAATCAGAGAACTCTGTCATGTCTCTCATCATATAGTCCAGTGACATACACTTCAAGTTGTTCACACCAACATAGACTATGACAAAGCCATAACAGTGCCTGTTGAGAGACATGAGTGTCTGAGTAATGTGGCGGATCCTGGCACCTGACAGATAGCTGACCATGACGTTTTCCTTATCCATCCTGGTGAAAGGGACATCTGTGTGTCTCACAATTGAGTCACCTATGACTAAGATGTTTGTTTTTGTGTTATGCCTTAGGGCTTTACTGGTGAGACACTAGTGTGTGATATATTATGTTTACTATGTTGTGCAGAGGATGTATTATGCTTGTGTTGGTATTTGGGAGGTGTCTGATGTTTAGGTAAGCTTCTGGTAAGGAAATCCATATATGTAGGCTTATGTGTTGTTGGTTTGGTAGGTGCAAGAAGTGATGTGTGCATGCTGACAACCTGCTTAGTATCAGATGAATTGTCTAGTGAGTGAGGGAGCCTTGATTCTATGTTCTTGATATAGATGCATCTCTCACATAATGAATTTGTGTGGACTAGAAAAAGTGGTTTGTGAGTGTACATGAGGCAATTGCTACATTGCCTCAGGATGCCTATGTTGATGAAGCTAGCTGGAGAGACTGTGGGAAATTGTCCGTCCAAAATGATAGAAAAGTTGATGTGGTCAGTAAACAGGAAGAGGACAGGAAGGACTAGATAAAATAGAGGACAGGAGAAGTGGAAAACAAATACGAAGGCCTAGTTGGTTAGATCTGTATACCAAAACCAAGCACAAGGAAATTCACAGCACTAGAAAACACAAAAACCTCCTTGCTGGTTTATTACATGAGTTTTTTTTATTTTCTGGGTATGATCTGTGTTAGTACCTCAGCAGCTTTGCTGAATGTATCACCTGTCAGTGAGGAAGAATTGCGAGAACTCACCAATGGAGCACCAGCAAAGTACTAAGGGAAAATTTGCAGGCAGAAGTGTTTATGTCTATAACTGCTAATGGTGCCCACCTCTGCTTGGTAGTGCATGATATGCAAACAAGTGCAAACCTGCACAAACATGCTGCTTATGTGGCAAAAGAGAGCAAATTAATTTAAACAAATTAACTCATAAAAAAACTCAGAACTAAGCCCTGTTCCAGCAACTTTCAGTCAGATGAGTTCTGACTGCACACTCCTAGCACAAGGGTACAAGGGAATCCTTCCCAATAAGAGATAGTTCTCAAGTTATACAAACAGAACTAGATTCAGAAAGTCTGACTCAAGTCTATGTTACAGCAAAGTGCAACTTCACAGTTTAAATAAGCAGTGATATGGTAAAAATGCAGTTCAAAAGGGCAATGTACAGTGAAAAATTCTACTTATGTTTTGCAGAGACCAGCAGATGCCTTGGATTGATCAGATAAATACAGCAGAGAAGTAGCTGGTCTCAAAACTCTGTGGAGTTTAGCTAAAAACGAGTTCAACCTCACATAAATGCAGTGCTTATGTAGCAAACAAGAGGAAACTGATTTAAACAAATTAACCAATAAAAAAAGCTCAACACTGAATGCTATTCCAATAACATTCAATTAGATGAGTTCTAACTGCACATTCCTGCCACTAGGATACAGGTGAGCCCTGTCCAACAAAAAGATGGCCTGGTTAGTGCTCAGGTTATACAAACAGATCTAGATTCAGCAGGACTAAATCCAGTCTATGCTACAGCAAAAAAGTGCAACAATTAAAAAAAAAGCAGTTCAAATAAGTAGGCACAATAAGCCTTCAAACAGCAACTCCCAGCTCAGAAGGCCAGAGGCTACCCTCTCTTCCCACAAACCTTCTTAATGTAAAATAACTGGCCTGAAGCTCAAGTGCTTAAACCAGAACTAAAACACCTTTAGAATAACAGACACACTAAGCCTTCGACCGGCAATTCCCAGCTTAGAAGGATGTAAGCTACCTCTCCTGCCACAAGAGTGTAGACTACAAACCTTCTTAATGTAAAACAACTGTCCTGAAGCCCAAGTGCTTAAACCAAAACTAAGAGGCTTAAATAACAGTTACAATTTAATCAGGCTACTAAAAAGCAGTAATAAATGCAGAAGAATAAATGAAATTGAACAATTTAAGAACATGCAGGAAAAGCAAACTAAAGCAATAACGCAGGAAGAAATACAAGTACACTTAAAGCAGATGAATAAAGTGCAAATGTTTTTTTTTTTTTAAATTTAAGTGGGAAGAGAGGAAACAGAAGATAATTCAAGGTTAAGAAATGAAGGCATGGACCTTCCAAAAAGATCTCTCCGCACTCAGTAAAATGAGCTGATAAGATGGTACTGGGGGAAGTGTCCAAAATCTGATTTATAGTAGGGGCATGCAAGTCAAAAGCCACCAAGTTTAAGAATATATATACAGTTTGGCGGGTAGGTGATAAAAATAAAATACAGGCAGAGATCAGCAATATTCAGGCAGAGTACAGCAAGCAAGCCAAACAAGCACTCCAGCTAAATAGAGATATCTTTAGCTAAATGAGGAAAGCTATTTCTCAGCTCCTCACTAATTAGCTGATGCTATTCACTGTTTGCAAAGGAATTCTTTGCTAAATTTTCTAACTGACCCCAACCAAGACCTCTTAAAACTGCAACAGAACAGAAAACTTAAAACAAAACAAATGTAATACATGAATAAGATACAAAATAGAAGTAACCACACTTTATATGAAAAACCTCAGTTCAAAATACCACAAGTTGCCTCCTAAATAGCCTCAAACATGACCTAGAGTGACAACTAGAGGCACTATTCAACTACAGCCTCAGAATGCATTACTTACCAAGTGAATGGAAGGTCAAAACAGTCATCCCTCTTCACAAATGTGGACCATCAACCAACCCCAGGGACTACATAGGCATAATTCTGACAAGTTTAATATGTAAAATCATGGAATGATTTGTCATAGAAATTTTCAACGAGGGCATCAGCAACCTACAGACACTGGTCCAATCCCAGTTTGGCTTTGTCAAGGGAAGTCCTTGCCTACTCATCCTGGTAGACTTCCTTCAGAGAGTCACTAAGACTATGGATTAGAGAAAAACTGTGCACACGACTTACTTCAACCTATCCAGTGCTCAATGCAATACACCACTAAGGTGTTGTTGACAAACTGTCAGAACCAGACATAAATCCCTACAAAACTCACTGGATTACTAGTTGGCTCACAAATGGGACCCAGGAAGTCAGGATTGGTAAGACCACTTCCAAGACGAGACCAGTCACCAGTGGAGAACCCCAGGGCTCTGTATTGGTCCTATTCCTGTTTGGCATCTATTTCTTAGAAGTCAAGACTATTGATGAAAGCCTCTGGATCACCAAGTTTGAAGATAATTGTAAATTGGAAGCTGTCATAGATTCTTCCCATGACATAAACATCCTACAAAAGGGTCTGGCACAAACAAATGATTGGTGCCAGAGCCACGGATTAAAACTCAGCATGAAGAAATACATTATAGTGCCCTTTGGGAAGTTGTCAACCCAAGCTTATTATTCCATTGATAAAACACCCATAAGAGTTGACCTGGTAGTAAGGAATCTGGGAACATATGTTGATGGTAATTTGGCCTTTGATCAATATGTAGCCAAAATTGTAAGAAAATCATTCTATTTCACCCAACTCATAAGCAAGTTTATGGCATCTAGGTCCAAGGAAGATATAGTGCCACTGTACTCAGTCTTTATCAGACCCATCATTGAATACAATGCCCACTTTGGTATGTACCTAACCAGGCACCTGTAACAGTTAGAATGCCCTCAAACATTGGTCACCAGGAGAATTCAGGGTATGAACACACTGCCCTTCACAGATTGTCTTAAGGCCATGTCTCTTTACTCAATTTCCTACAAGTTATTGAGGGCTGATCTCTGCCTGGCATATTAGGCATCCTCAGACCCAGTTCTAATGAACTATTGCACATCTGACAAACAAACAGCACCTGGAGCACTAGATTCAAAGAACTGAACTTTGCCTGCAACATAAATAAAACATGCTAGAGATACAATATGTGTCTCAGAAGATCCCTGCACAATGGAACAGGTTCCCTCATCCACATGAAGTGGAGTTCATCCCTGACCCTTTTCAAGCAAAACCTTGATCATCGGTTAAGAAATTTGCAAATTCACTCCCAATCCGATCCCCCCATGCATAGAAGAAAACAGTAAGTTAACTATTCACAAACTAACCTACCTCCCACATACACACAACCCTTTGCTGCCTCATTATGAACATACATCCACCAGGGTCTATATCAGTTCTTTGAATGGCTATTCAGTGAATAGCCATTGATTGAACACCTATTTATGAAGCTGCCCTTCATCAAACGGTGAGTTTTAAGAAGAGCAAACAAGCAACTGGCCAACTGAATGACCAGAAAAAAATAAAATGAAATTTAAAACCTACACACCCCCACACCACTCCTAACTAAATATACCAACTGTAAGATCACACTACAGTGGGGAAAAGGGCAAATTCCAGATGGTGGCTAACTGCTGGTTTGCCCTAGTTAAAATTTGCTGTTCAGTATAGCATGTGTTCTCTAAATATGTGTTCAATGAATGGCTATTCGATGAATAACCATTCACTGAACTGATATAGACCCCCTCTCCTACCGTACAGGCATCCAATGTATTCGAGGATAAAACTGGGTCGGGTTGCATGGCTAGGCTTATAAAGATTCTGGTGTTTAATAGCATAATACAAATGTGTGATCCTATCAACCTATGAACATTGTATTTCACTTGACCTTTGTTTGAGTTAATTGTCAATACTGACTTAAGTAGCTTACCAAGCTGTACAAGTCAGGAGATTTTAATGAAAAAATGTCACCAAAACTAAATTTCACCATTACCTTTCTGTCATCATTTATTTTACCTTCAAGAGTAAAACTGAGCCACAGCAAGTGTGACAAAATACAAGTAATAACTCTCCCACAGTGATGTATAATCAAAAGATAAACACTTGATGTTCTTCAAAAACCAGACAGTTTTACTATTATCTCAAAATGTTGTAAGATTTCCTTGAAGCATTTTTCCATATTATATGTTTCAGAATAGCTTAAATTTCCTGGGTCATAAACTTGTATTATAGATCTCTAAGTTGTTTTTGAAGTTTTTTTGAGAAGGAAAGAGGAAAGAGCTTAAACCTTGTAATGGTTACATACCAAATAAGGATATGGACTTGACCCACTTGATTGGGGTAAGTTTGCAGTGGCTTTTATTCCAGCTAAATTGTTAAACTACTGCTATATGCCTTCATCTACTGCATGGACTAGGCCAAACGCACCTTCAGTTTGGGTCAATATCCTTGAGCATAGCATAGCATAACCAGAAAGTCCTGATGCACCTGGCTACATTGTACTATTTGCAGCAAACCTGATTTAGTCTTTTATGTGTCTATCACTAGATTCCTCTGCATTTGATATGGGATGCAGTTACTCTTTGTACCCTTATATGCTTCTAGAAAATAGTGGAAGCTTCTTGAATTAACTAGGGAATATGGGTGTTTTACGGTTAGGGTATTTGGTTCAGTATACGGCCAAGATGTTTGCCTTTACATTCGTCCAGTATATGACTTCATCTATAGATTTGCCTTTTAAGGACCACTCAAAACATTTAAGACTTGAAAATGCCTTAATGTGCACTCATGGAATATGATTATATTCAGATTTTTCTTTTTCCTTATGTGATAAAATGGTAAAGGTGAAAGTCTTACTAGTTAAGCAACACAAAATTATGGCTAGTGCTCTGTATAGGTTTCTCATTACAAAATGGAAATGGAATCTGGAAGGTGTTTGGTATGTTTATTACATACTTGCCCAATGAAGGGGAGATAAGACAATAACTGACTCCAACAGAATTATTGCCAGGACTATTTTAGAAAGCAATTCCATTCTGTCTGGAAATGTACCAGTCTCCAATGGATAGCTGTTGAAGGAATCAGATCTCCGTAATCGTTTGCTGTGGTTGTGATCATCTTGGTCCTAGTTCTGTGCTCCAATTCTGAGAGTGTCCCTGGGGTTACAGCATGTGGGTGTATACATCAGATGTATTTAATGACTGGGATTTGAGTTCCTTGGATCCTCTCAGTCTGTCTTACTCTTGATTATTCCAGTCCGCAAGGATGAGAATGGGCTTTTAGAGTCTGTTTAATGTAAGTGACAACAATAATCAGAAGCTAGACCATCTCTAAATGAAATACATCTGATGACCGCTCTGACTATTCAAGTGATTAGTAAGGTACAGTACACTACTGGTAGACCCCCTTTGGGGGCTGGTGACAACCACTGATGCCTAAATGTCACTAAGCAATTCTGGGCCTCATGTTATTACAAAGTTTTGTCTATGATTTAGCCTTGCAAAGCAAGCATAGTTTTAATCTCTTTGAGTTTATAGCCAGATAATATTTATGTATTTATTTATTGGCGTTTGTTTATTGGGATAGTCCACTATGCCATTAAGAGCCAATTTTCTGTAGTGGCCCGAGGAGAAAAGCTCCATAAAAACACAGGACATTTAACAGAATTAACAATGTGAAAACTTACATGAAAATAGAACATTGTATAGAAAATGTAACTATATAAGATTTGCATAAAAAATAAATGCAAAGACAAACAATAGCAATTAGTTTTACATAGTGAGTATGCTTAAATGCATTTTTAAGATTAAAAAAGTTAGATAAAAGTGAAAAGGGTACATTATGAAAGAGATTATATTATAAGTGTAGTTAATTATCTCTAGAGACTTAATTGATGGAGAAGTTTGAAATATGAATATATACAAGAATAATATGTCAGTCAGGTTATAGAGGGAGGGGGTTTAGTACAAGTACAGATCCCGTTAGCAGACAGAGATATTCATACAAAGAAGTGGTTCAAATTACTAATGGAATGGCATTCAAGGCTCTTCCTACTACACAAGAGTAAAGTGGTTGGCCTGAAGGTAGGTTGGGCTAGTGGGCTTGCAAAAGGTGCTGTTTTACAGATCTAAGGGACCTATTGAGAAGATAATAAGTAAATAAAGAACTTAGAGCTGAACAAGCTGAGGGTCTGGATATTATTTTGAGTGCTGTAGTTAATTGCTTATAGATGAGATAGTGTGGAAGTTCAAGCCAGCTCAGTAAGTGTAGGGATGTGCAGTGGTGGGTTGATTGCCTGGCATTTGTTGCTGATGTGGTGATTTCATTATAGCATGTTTCAAGTTTTGCTTTTAGAGAGGTGTGATGTCTCCTTCTCTAAACCAGTAATCAAGGAGCCCTAATACTCACCACTGACACTGGTGAGGGATGTTCACTTGGAAGAAAAATAGATGCATACAGTAATTCCAGATGCAGCCCTCTGCATCAAGCACAATTTCCCTGAAGAAGACACAGGAAATACACTCAGTCTGTGGGCTGGGTTTCCCTTTCTCTCACTCCAGACCTACAGTAAGACTCCCCACTGGCACAGCTGTAGAGTTGAGTCCTCAGCCAATTGTCCAAGCAAGCAAGCAGGCAAGTCCTCCACAACTCTCCCTGTGAAACCAGTGCTCTGTGTCCCTGCTCCAAGTAGCTGACACACATCTCTGAGATTTGATTTTCACACACACACACACACACACACACACACACACACACACACACACACACACACTTGGGAAAGGCTGACACACATTTACTAGCTATGTCCCTCTGCCCAGACTATAAGGTGGTTACTGCCACCAGACACTCCAAAGCCAGCTACTCTAAGGCTCTTACAAGGGTACCCAAGTATACTGAGTGAAAATAATATTAGTACAAATGGTAGTGTTTGATCAATGTGGTAATGCTTTTAGGAGTGGCCACAGTGACACCAAATAAATATAAGAACTCTCAAATGTTAAACTATTTTTTAAAGGACCAGCCACAATAAGAAGTTTAAATATAGGGGGCGCAGCCTAGATGGCCAACTGACAGCAGTGAATTTTGAGAGCTCCATAAACTAATATAATACTATAGGAACATTTTATTATGTTCAAGTTTAAAATGTCAGAAATATATAGATAAACTACTAAACTACATAAATATCAATTTTGGTGGAGATATACAAAATTTTCCCTGTCATGTAACTTGGAGATATATTGAGTCACTGAGTATGAACAACTCAAGGAATTCTCATCCAGATGATGTTTTGAAAAAAGAACTGCAATTGATGACATCTACCTTACAGGAACTATCTTTGAAGATGGATGGCTTTAAAATGACTTAGAAAACATCAAATTAAATTCTCATAATCAGACTGATACTCTTAAGGAACTATTACTGCGACACCATACAAAAATAACAAATATAGAGACTTCTCTAAATGACATTGAAGGGAGACTGAAAGAGGAAGAATTCCAAAAAAGAACTTCTGCTTAAACAGAATACATGGCTGCTTAACAAAATAGATGACTTAGAAAACAGGGAAAGGAGAAACAACATAAAGATCTTTGGTCTGACTGAAAACACTGAAGGAGACGACATTATTTCATTCTTAACCTGGATTCCTGAATTTTTGGACTTGAAAGAGGGACTTTCATTTGGAATTGAAAGGGCACATAGAGCACTGAGCAAACTTGCTTCTAACTCAACAAATACTCCACCTAGATTCATAGTTATAAAATTTCTTTCATTTCTGGACAAGGAACTAATATTAAAATCTGCTTGGAGAAAATCACCCTTAAAATACAATCAAAGCCTGGTAAGGTTTGAAAATGATTATTCTTCCAGGATACTAGAACAAAGGAATGAAGTCTAGCCAATAATAAAACTGTTGAAACAAAACAACATTAAAGCACAGCTGGCCTTTCCAGCCAAGATAAAAATACTTTTTGCCAATGAGATGAGAACCTTTAATGACTTAGATGAAGCTACTATATTCATCAAAAACAACAGCGTAGTGTCTATCCCAGAAGATATGGAATGGATGGCCTCTACTCGTAAAAGAATAAAAGAAACAAATCCTTGGACTGATATTAGAAAGAAGATACAAAAACTGATTCCAAGATAGCTTTCCCAAAAAAATAACTCTTAAAACTACATCTCTCAAAGTATCAACTGATATGGTACATCACTTGTCATCTGTTCTTATTTAAAAAAGGAGGGCTTCTTAAACAACTGAGAAACAGTAATGATTTATTCAGAATGTTCAAAGAGTCCAGTAATTCTTCACAAACAAAGGGAGGTCAAGATGGGTTACTATTTACATTATATATAAGCCAAACAAAGCAACATATAATATAAACATAGAAGTTTTTATTCCCCTACTTGAACTTAATGAATACTTATCTTGTTCATTTTTCATTGCTTTTACTTATAATAATTTAAGTAATTAACTAATTCAACGAGGTACTTTTCAATAGAATTCAGACTCAAATGTAACAAATTAACATCATATATAACAGCAGTAACAGTACAGTGTTTTGAAAAAAAATGCTGTCATGGAGACTAATGCCTTCTTCAGTTAAAGTATGATTTAGAAATGTCATGTATATCCTGGTTGAATAATAGTAGCATGCACAAATTTCATTATTCTGTCTAAATATAGTTAATATCAATTATGGCAGGTATCACATCTACTAGTGCTGTTTGATCAATCCTGATACAGTGTGCATGGATGCAGCTGTGTCTGGCAGCTAGTACAAATGTCATTATTATTTTGTCTAAACATAGTTAATATCAATTATGGCAGGTATCATAGCTTTGAGTGCTGTTTGATTAAACCTGACATGGTGTGTGTGGATGCAGCTGTGTCGGGCAGCTGTTGTTTGTTGCCATTTTCATCTCCTGGAAGCTGTGGGTTGTAGCTTGTGATCGAGGTTTACTGATGTTTATGTATTAGGAAGAGACATTTGGTGTTTTAGCCTAGATCCAGGGGAAGGGGGTGGATAAAACTGTGATTTGGGATATTTTGCCAGAGAATAGTTTGTTTATAAATCTGCGGAGTGAAAGGTGGGAAGGCTGGAAGAATGTGTTATCTTTTGTTGTGGTGGCTTGTTGGGAGTTTTTTTTTTTTATCTGTTTGCTCTCCGTTCTTTTCCTGGCTGCTGCCTCACTGAAAGGGGGGGGATTTAGGCTTGAAGTTGCAGTGAAGTGAAGCTTTGATTCAGGTGCATCGTGAACCTTTGGTATGCAGTACACAGACACACTAACAGAAACAGATGCTCCCAGGTTACTATGGTAATGGAGACATGCAAGCCTCTGGTATGCAGTACACAGACACTCTAACAGAAACAGATGCTCCCAGGTTGCTATGGTAATGGAGACAGAGTGGTGATAATGCTTAATGGCTTTGAGGAGCCCACAAGATGATTTTCAGCAATGTTTTTGGTTTTATAAAAAATATATAATAAAAGAGCTGTTTTAAACCACATGTACACATACCGATGGTTTCCCAACACTTCACTTAGCTCATTAAATTGATTCTTGATAAAAAAATAAAGAAATAATAAGCACAATTGTATATTTAAAATGTATTTTGGTCCAAACACATTAAGGACTTACATAAGAGTGGAAGTCTGAGTTATTATGAAAGACTAAGAGCACTTGGTCTTGTGCAGAACCCTCTGCAGTGGTCTGGGAAATGAGCTTGTTTGGACCTGTTGGGCATATAGGGATAGCTGATTCTAGGGGTGTTTGGGATTGCTGGGAAGTGCTAGAGAGTCATCAGATTTCCTTCATAGAAATATCTGTGGGAATGGAAGGTGTGTTGAGTGGTTCACTGGCAGAGTGGCCACTGCATGGAACAGGCTGGTAAAATGGAACAGGACAAATATTGGTTTGGATATTTTAAGAACAGCCTGGAAACACACCACACGGACTAATGAATGGTATTCTGGCAAAACTGGATGGGTATTGTTGCCTGTGCTTGAAGTACTGATATGTGTGTATGTAGGATGGAAATATACTTATAACAAATAAGAAACTAGAAGGGTCTCATGATTTAAAGTGTATGGACTATATAAATATGCTTGGAAGGAGCATTACAGCTTGTGGTGTCTCAAATAACTAAGCAACAGTCAAAACAAAACAACACACACACAATAGTTATGTAATGTATGATTTTAGTAAATCTAGACATAAAATATATAACCCTCATATAAGATTAAGCAGTCTGCTGAATTTATATAATAAAGACAGGATTTAATAACATGGGCTTATGTATAATAACACTACTGTCTTAACTTGTCATAAATGACATACACTACATTGAATATCAAGGGGAAGTATGGTGGTTTTGGTATATAAGTAAATATGCATAACAAGTCATGTAATTGCTTTAACTTGAATTGTAGTTTTTGTAACCCATCTTGACCATGTATAATACTTAAGCGGATGCCAAGGTAATTAATGTTTATACATGACATCAAACTGACAAATTTGTTCAAGAGAAACAATAGAAGCCTGAACTTGAAATGTCACAGAATGTAACAATCATATTCTGAACAAATGGTAGTAAATTGACAATAGACACTCAGTTTAATAACATGGGCTTGTGTATAATGACACTACTGTTTTAACTTGTCATAAATGACATACACAATATTGAACATCAAGGGGAAGCATGATGATTTTTTCATATGAGTAAATGTGCATAACAAGTCATATAATTGCTTTAACTTGAATTGTGGTTTTGTAACCCATCTTGACCATACACAATACTTAAGCTTTTACCAAGGTAAGCAATGTTTTATACATGACATCAAACTGACAAAGTTGTTCATGGGAAACAATAGAAGCCTGCTCTAAGAATGTCACAGAATGTAACAATCACATTCTGAACAAATAGTATTAAATTGACAATAATCGCTCAGTTTAACCTTTGCTGATTATACAAAATAGAATGTTGCCATTTAAATCAAAAACCTTTCAGTATATGCCCCCAGGGGTCACATCTGTGTCACTGCTAGACAGGGGCACAGTAAACTAATTCTATTATATAAGGGGACCTTCATTGTGTCACTACTAGACAGAGGCACAGTATTCAAAATTTATTCTGTACATTTTTTGTACCATTTCATGGGGTGGCAAAAGCCACATCACTATGGCTAGGCTTACAAATGCCCCAGGGCAGATAGCCTAGTACTATACTATGAAACTATGTAGCTATGGAAAGGGAACTTCTAATCAGTAATCACAATAAGTGAATTTGTTGTTTTTAACCTATAAGTGCACTCATTTTATAATAAGAAATGACAGATATGAAAATCTTTATGTGTAGCAAATGTGGGAATGAGGGATGCACAGATAATTAAAATGCAGTAACTTTCATTAATGTTCACATAAAACAAACTTGATGCTTTAAGTAAGTTAGCAATAAACAAAATGATTACTTAAATGCTGGCAAACAATGAAATATAACTTTTGATATAGCCAGTAAAATACATTGTATTATAAACATTAGGTATAAATATTATTGCCATCTATTTATATTAAGTAATACGTTTTGAAAGACTTCATCAATACAGGTGAATTCATTAAATAGCTGTGTGTTATAATCTTTTACTGAGGTTTTATATATGATACGTCCTACTTTACTATGATTTAATTGCTTGTCAGCTATCTTTCATGTAAATATTAATAGTTTATACAATAATAGACATTTATATTGCATTAGAATTCTGTGTAATCTACAGTAGAGCTATATCTGTTCAAAATAATATAAATAGTGCTTATTCCTATTACAGATATTCTCCATATGATAATTCAATTCATGGAGTTCAGATGTTCTGGATTGTCAAGGTATATGTGATAATCTGAAGGACTTACATTTATCCATCAGATTAGGAATGATTTTCATTCCATGGCTAGTGTAGATCTTAGTTTTGTTAACATATATTAATTTAAATTTATTTCACAAAAACATTTTTAGTATGCCTGACCAAAGCATTACTTTAATGGTAAACACTCAAAGTATAAAACTGATAATTTTCTTTAAAAGCTCAAACATATACTTTATAGTTATCAGAGGAAAATGTTTAATAGTCACAATAAAACAAAAAATACATAGTCTAAGTAACCTAAGATGGATTTAACTTCATTATCTTTAAATAACAATCCTAGGAAGAGATCAAATCTACTGAAATATTTAAAATTGAACAAAGCACAAATTGTCTTCTTTCAAGAATCTCATTTCAAAACAAATAATTACAAATGAAATCCTAAGGAATATATGATATTGGCACAATCCACTTATAAGACAAAGACGCAAGGGGTAATAATTTTATGGAAAACAAATGTGATTAACCCAGAAATCATTTAAAATTTGAAGATAAAGAAGGCCTTATGGCATTAGTAATAGTTAAATATAATAATATAATATGGACCCTAGCCAATCTATGCTGGTTCCCAGGCACTGGAACAGGAAATGTTAAAAAACACTTGGATTTCATTTCCAATAATTATAAAGGCAACTTAATATTAGGAGGAGATTTTAACTGTATATTTGATATTTCTGAAACTACAAATAAAAGACTGCTGCATACATCTGCTGTATCAAAAGTTTTAAACAAGTGGGTAGAATCATTTCATCTTATAGATGTTTTCAAATTTAAAGAAGATAAATCTTTGTTGTTTTCCCATCAAGATCACATGTTTGGTACCCAAACTAGAATAAACAAAATGAAATGCACAAACTACTGTAAAGCAAGCACAATACTGGCTTATGGAATAAAGAAAGAGTTGTATCTAATGTTAAGCACTTTTCATTTACTGCATTAGTAAACTTCATCAGACCAAACTAGAAAAAATTGAATATTTGCTGCCCATGACTTACACTCTAAGATCATTAATTTCTCAATTATTCCCTGCCCCTTCTCAGACCACAATTCATTGATATTAAAACTTCAAAATGGGTACAAACCATTAATCTTTAACTCCAGAATTCCAGCATATATAACTAAAATTAAAGAGTTCAAACCCTGGTTATTATCTGAATTGCAGTTCTTCTTACATATTAATTACACCACAGAGATAAATAAAATAATGATATGGGACTCATTAAAAGCTTACATATATTGTAAAACCCTAACTTGGTATAAAAAAAATCAGAGAATGGGATTCTGAATTATTAGATCTACAATCCAAACTTCTATCCGTAAAAGCTGAAACAATTAAATTAATTTAGAGATGAAAAAGAAAGAAGTATTAAGCAATAAATACAACAAAATTTTAACACATAAAACCAGTTTAGCCTTAGAAAAACTAAAAATTAATAACTTGGCCACTTCTCCCAGATATCTACATAATTTATCCACAAGAATCAAAATACAGTCAAAAGCCAATAACATTAAAAATATCTTCTATAAATGGAAAGAGAAAATGTCTCGCATATAATAGAAATCACTGTATGGAACATTTCCAAAAAGAAAATATACATATTGATGAATTAAATCTAGAGGAAAAATGTTATAATATAAAAATAATATCAGAAAAATTAAAACTAAATCTGCAAGCACCCATATCCTACAAAGAAATTAGAGTTAAAGTAAAAGAGGACAAAATAATAAAGCTTCAGGTATAGATATCATAATTATGGAAATATACAAATGTTTTCCTTTAAAGATACTATCTGTCTTCCATACAACTCTATTAGAAATTCAATCACAAGCTTTAATACCACCTTCTTGGAGATATTCCTCAATCACACAAATCCTAAAGGAAAACAAATCCCCAAACCTCTATACCTCATATAGACCTTTATCATTATTAAATAATGACTATAAGATATTTATGACAATATTAACTAACATAATGAAAATACCACTATGCAAAACAATAAATAATGTTCAAACTGGATTTAAATATCATAGATACACACATGGCAATAGTAAAAGGATAATTTCTCTTATAGATTATGCTAATAAAGTAAATAAAGAAATACTCATAATTGGCTTAGATGCAGAGAAAGACTTTGATTCCCTACATTGGGACTATTTATTCAAAATCCTAACGCTATTTGAATTTCCTGCACCCTTTGTTCATCTCCTAAAGAATATATATAAATAATTTAGTGTATGTCAAGTTAGGTCCTTTTACCTCTGAATCTATACATATAACAAAAAGCAATAAGCAAGGATGTCCCATGTGACCGACTCTATTTGCTCTGGCTATTGAAATATTGGCAGATTCAATTTGTAACAATATAAAAAGCAAAGGAATAGATGTTTATGAACAATACAATTCTAAAGTAATGCTATTTGCTGATGACATATTACTAACATTAATACAAAAGAGACATTAGAAGAATTAGATATATTAATTGACAAATTTGACATGACTTCAGGACTCTATTTCAATACATCAAAATCAAAATTTTAATTTTTAAATGAAAAAAAAGAACTGCAGACTAAGGGGGATCACATCATAGGGAAACAGGAATCTACCTTAAAATATCTAGGAATATAGTTATGCAAGGAAAATAATGAATTAGTCTCAAAAAACTACAATAATATCATCAATACAATTAAAATCTCTGTAGAAAAATGGAACAAAATAATATTAACATTTGAAGATAGACTACAGTTAATAAAAATGGTTTTACTGTCCAAGCTCATCTATATAGCCTTGGCAATACAACTGTTACCAGAAAGGAATACACTTAAAGAATTAAATTCATGCCTAATAAAATTGTTATGGTTTCCCAAAAGAAAACAGAATAGGTTTAATACATCATATCAGACCATGCAAACAGGAAGGATTAAACTTTCCTGATATAGAAACATATATAAAAGCATCAATATCTAAAACAATCTCAGATTGGAAAAGTCCAAATTACTCTGCAAATTGGAAAGAATTACTAACTGTAATAATAATAAATGAATTTGATTTACAAAGGAAATTTCAAATAACAGATAAAAACAATTCGCAATGGCAAATGCTATGTATTAGTATGCAATATAACATAACTAAATCCACTAAAATTCTTATGATTAATTATTACATTGACTCGTTTAGAAAAAATATTAATGTAAATATAGATTTAAAAATCTGGTTTGATCTTTTAACACCATTTATATTCACAAAGAACTTTCCACATAAAAATATGTAGAGAAATTATTAATTCCTGGGAACAGAAAGGATTTGTTTGTTGGCTCCAATGTATCAAAGAACTAAAAGTTTTAGATATGCAAGTAATAAAAACATACAAAATTCCACAACAGGACTGGCTAACTTTACAGAGTATTCTGTCATATTTGCAAAATTTAAATAGAATAATTAACAATTCTTCATTTAAAGAAATACCTAAATTTATGAAATACATATATATATATATATATATATATATATATATATATATATATATATACATACATATATATGATGACTTTGACATGGGAAACAGTATTTCAAAATTTTACAAAATATTGATAAACTATAAAACAACACCCAAAACCTCATATTGGGAATATATAAAAAAGGACACTCAATGCAATTAACTGAAGATATTAAAACAAATGTCT
Source organism: Protopterus annectens (assembly GCF_019279795.1). Lineage (NCBI taxonomy): Eukaryota > Metazoa > Chordata > Ceratodontiformes > Protopteridae > Protopterus > Protopterus annectens. The sequence goes on from NC_056735.1 coordinate 131,642,889, forward strand.
TATTATCGATAAAATATACATCCTTTACACAACACTAGAAAGTTTTTAATTGGAAAGTTTTTAATTGGAAATGCTTGCACAGAGCATTCTTAACCCTAGATAGAATCAGTAAAATAAGTTCTTCCATAAAAGGAATATGTTGGAGATGTGAGCAAGTACACAATGCTGAATGGAACCACATTTTCTTTGATTGTGTTAAAATTAAGCCATTTTGGAATGGTATTAACTTTCTACAAGCTTTATTTAATGAATCATTTTATTTAACTAAAGCTCTTGTGTTATTAAATGTGAATGAAGATCCTCATTTGAATAGGTCAAACGTATCTATTATGGACTATACTTGCAATTTCAAGGAAGTGTATAACAAGAAGATGGAATACAAACACAATACTGACTTTGGAAACTTCTACAACCTACTGAGGACCACAGCATTACTGGAAATTAAAATTAAAGAACTAAGAATTTATCCAAAGCCATTTATCATCAACCCTAGGGGAAAAGTCTTATTGTTGATTGACACTATACAATAACTGATCAGACACTCTGATAATGGATTGGACATACTCATAAAGTAACTGTATACATTAAGCTCTTTATAGAGTCAGGCTAATGTAAATAGTGTACATAGTTATTTAAGATGCTATGTATACATACTATGGAATTCATTCAAATGTATTTTAAAAATAAAAAAAATGAGAGAAAAGTAGTTTAAATGTATAAAATAATAAATACTAAAAAGAACATGAAAATACTAAATAACTATTTGCAATGCACACCAGAGTTTCAACCACAGGAAATACTAAAATAACACAGATGAGTAGATTCACACAGATACAGAAAAACAGTACTTAACTAATCTCACTATATTTTCCTGACTGACCTAGTCATGTATTCATTTCAGTAGTTACCAGGGGTAGCTCATGCTATCGGACTGCAGCCCCCTCCCCCACCCAGCTGTAAAAAGAAAGAAAAAGAATTAAAAAAAATAAAATAATTAGTATACTATTGTATACTGGCTGTTTAGCTGCAAGTCCGAATGACTCGCTGTTAAAGTCCCAGAACTTAAACTATGCATGCATGCTCGGTGAGTTCAGGGTTTAAGAAAAAAAAAACTAGTTTCTGAAAATCCGGACTGCTGTTAAACCAGTCTGGATTAAGAAGCGATGTTATCAATGTACAGATGCCCAGAAGTCTATGTGGTTTGTAACCGCAGTAAAGTAGAAGGGGATCGAACTGCCATGTCCGCAGTCACGTACATGATGTGGGTGGCTGGATTGCTACTGAGTGGTTCTCGGCTCTCGCTCTCTCCCTGCACTTTGCATGCTGGGAAAAAGAGAGCAAGAAACAGTCAGCAGCAGTACTTCTTTTGTTTGGAGGAGTTTGTTCGATTGATTGGACACTAGTGACTGACAAGCAGCAGAGCAGTGGACCTTGTTTGACCTGGTTGTGGTGTTGGATAGAAAGATGAAAGAGGTGAGTGGTTCAACTGAAAAGGAAGAAGGAAAGGAAGGAAGTGAATACATTATAGCAGGTAAGGTTAGTGAAGGTGAAGGAGGATACAAAAAAAAAAGTTAAGTTGTAGTTGTTTTCTTTTTCTTAAAGTGTACTTAGTTGGTGGCTTGCTTACATAATTATTATATAATTTAAAACTGTCTTTCTTGAGTTTTAAGATGGCAAAGTTCTAAATGACTGATGTTCAGACCCCTCTGTGTGTGTGTGTGTGTGTGTGTGTGTGTGTGTGTGTGTGTGTGTGTGTGTGTATGTGTGTATAAATATATTCCTCTGCACCCTTACAGATGAAATCTGTGGTTTTGCCAATCAGGGTGTAATGGTGTCTGTTGAGATGCAGGGAAACCATTTGAATTGCCGGATGCATTTTACAGATACCTGTTAACGGTAGAAAATATTGCTTTAGCACATACCTCTCCAACGTCCCTGGTTTTGCTTAAGGTTCTTAATTTTTTTTCTCATACTGTTGCCCTGTCTCCATGAAACTTCATTTTCAGCTAAATTACTGTCGGTTACAGTGAGGCAATAATGTTATTCATTAGAGTTTCATGCTTCTTATTGTTTATAAAATGCATATTGATGCAAAACCTGCTGTTATAATAGCTTTTAAATTTAATTTGTGCAATATTTAAAACTGTCACTGATTATAGGGCTTCATCAAGAATTCTTGAGCAAAAAAGTTGAGATGTATGATTTGGCATTAACAATACCAGTTTTTCATTGTTGTCTGTTCATGCACCTCTTCATTTCTCCTCAAATGTTTATTGATTATCTGATCAGCTCAGGTATGCCCCTTCCCAGTTCTTTGTTGGATGTGTTTGATTAGGAACCAGTTAAATCAACTGTCTAAAAGCACAAACTTTTTTTTTTACTGAATATTTTCACTGATTGAGTCTGAATGCTACTGAAACTGATGAAGCCAGATTGAAACAATCACTTCTCTTAGATCTTCGTTTTTTTTTTTTTTGGGGGGGGGTACTTATTATCCACACCTAGGAAGCTAAGTCCGTCATGTAGTATTTCTGCTGCACAATTCTCCCGGCTGAACTATACCTCTCAACTGCCCAGATTTTCGCAGAATTAATAGATTTTTGCTTCTTATTTTGGGTTTGTTCCTCATAAATTTTGTGATTTTCTGGCAAATCATTTAGGAATGAAGTCACTAAATAATGACAGACATTGAGTTTCAAACTTCATACCCTTCAAAAAAATACATGCTAAAGCAAGACCCGTTATTCTATCAACTGTCTAAGTTTATACAAGAGCAATTTTTAGCACTGGTTGTTTGTTCCCCTAATATATTTGGCTTTGTTCAGATTACCTTTGTTAAGAGGTTAAGAGGTACGTGCAAATAAATCACTTTATAGAATTAGGTATATCCAAACCTCTCAACTGTCCCTGATTTGGGCTCAAAATGTTGCTCTCCATCTAGTAATCACTCCGCAAAAAAGGCAATTTTGGAAGAAAATGTGGAAGGTTTACAATTAATAAATAATTGTAATGATCAGAGTTATAGATTACTTTTATTTCAGAAATGCATGTAGATTCATTTATTTTATCAGTTGCTCAACTTAACAGAACTAATATTAAAAAAGTGTCCCTTCTTTGACAGGTTCCCAGCTGTACTGTGTGGCTATTTTATATTTCTGCATCACATTTTTAGTCCATTTTTCATAAAATTGTGGTTTTCTGGCAAATTAGTGGCAAATCATTAAAGATTGAAGTTAGAAAATAATGACAGACATTTGAGTTTCAGATTTCATACCCTTCAGAAAATTTATGCAATGCAAGACGTACTATTCTATTATCTTTTTAAGTTTATAAGATCAGTATTTAAAAATTGTCCTTATTTTTGGGCCTTTGTTCCACTTCTATTTATAGCTTTGTCCAGATTTCTTGCTCTGAGTTTGAGAGGTATGACAATTGTGTCAGGGCCATCACCATCAGCCAGAGACATTTCAAATTGTTACATACTTGTTGTACCCCACTCCCCCATGTAGTGACTCTGGATGTGTCCAAGCAAGGCAAGGAGCAGTTATGCAGTGTAAGTGTGCAGAGTATCCCCCCAGCCAAGGTAGACACAAGTACTACAGTGGCTTTTCATCTATCCTTGATTTTGCAGAATGTTCTGGCTTTCTGTCATATTTTATAATGTTGATTTATGTTTCTTATTATTCAGAAAATGCATGTTGTTGAAATGCCTGTTGCTCTGTGTTTAAGTAGCAATGCTTTAATGACCTTCAGGTAAGCTTGTTTGAGATTGCAAGATGCAGATAAGCTTTAATAAGCATACAGTTAAAAAACTGTCAACATTGAAAGCCTTTTTGTTGTTGCCATGCAGAGAATATTTACGTAACTAGATAATGCATAAGCCTTAGGTATTGAAATGCTTTTGACAGTATTTGTAATAAAGAACAGTATTACAGTATTTTCAGAAGCTCATTACATTTGTTGGAGACTTACAGTCATCTTTGCAGGTTTTACCCGTAAACTAAACAGAATGCCAATCTGTCATGTGTGGTCCATAACCTGTGCAGTAATTCTTTAAGCAATTTATCTTGAGATTGTTTCTTGTTTGCTGTTCATTTTTTACTTTGATCATGTTTTCTGAATGAAACAAGTAAGTAGTTGTTGTCAGGCAGCAGGTCTTTTTTGGGTAAGAAACATTTTTAGAAGTGAGGGTATCACAGAGATTGCTACTTTCACCATGTTACTTGGTACTTTTATAAAGCTGAATATAAATTATAATTATAATTACAGTGCAAGGAGAAGTGGTTTGAGTTGAGTGCTGCTTGTTTTTTTATACTTGATTTTGACTGGCATTCCAGTAATGTATTTAAAAAGTAATTTATTTTTTTCATGCCTCACAACCTTTTTGTTTCCATCTAGATATTAAGTAAGCTGTCATGGAGGCAATGCATTGAAATATTTTTCTTCTCCACTTCATTTTGTCTTGATTGGACTCTCATAATGACAGTTTGGCACCCAGGGCAGCGTGTTTAATTAAAGTCCCAGTTTTGCTGGTTTTGAGCATAGCCCCACCCCTTTCTATCTGACCACACCCCTCCCCATTGGCCACACCCATTCAGCAGCCCTCTTTTGATTTGAAGTCACCAGCCGCCACTGGTAGTTACCATACAGTCTGAAATACAGGTGCATTTCTTTTTCTGCCCAGCAGGACCCACTGTTGATACATTTTTTTAACCAAGCAACTTCAGAAATACATTTTCAACACAAGCACCTGTACAAATCAGTTTTATATGCAGATGACATAATTCTTTACAAAATTCCAGCTAGCTATGTTGGAATATGTTTCGCACCCACTGCCCTACTTCTCCTAGCATAGCTGACAATACTATACATCGTTGCAGGAGGATAGCAGATTAGTAAGCAAGAATGCACCATAGACAAGAGAGGAAAGCAGATAAGTGGTAGCAAGTACTTGTTTACTCGGAGAAGAAAGGAAAGGTTTATGCCTATAAAGAATACCTATTTTTTGGCATGTTTTATTGATATCATGTTGTATGTGCAGGTCAGATGTTAGGCTTTCATTAATTATTAATCCTAGCAGTTTAGTGTGGTTAACTAATTCAATTTTTATGTTGCTTTGGGAAAGTATATTGAACTGTGATTTGTTTAGGGACGTGTGTTTTTTTTTCTTGGTGGTGACTAAAATAAGTTTGGTTTATTGGGATTAAGAGACAGATGGTTATTGTATAACCAGGTCTCTATGGAAGTAAATGCCAGTTGAGTGATGTGTTGCAGATCTGATGTAGTGTCTGCAGAGAATATAACAGTAGAGTCGTCTGCATATTGCATGAGAGACCACTGACTGAATGAAGAGAGAAGATGATTAGTAAAGATACTAAACAGAAATAGCCATAATATAGAGCCTTGGGGAATACTGGTAGAGGTGTGAATATATGGCATTAAAGAGTTTTGCCATCTGACTGCCTGTTGTCTGTCAGAGACTCTGTCATAAATTATCAAGTAGTCTGTATTTATTTGTAATTTTGTAATTTCTTTGTTTCCATCTTCCCATATGCATATTTCTTAGTTATTAAGATTAGGAGCCATGTTAGTGGGTTATTAGGCTTACTCTGTTAAGTGCATTTCTTATATGAATTTATGCAAGTTTATTTCCCCTCATTTTAGTGGATAACCCAGTTTGTACTGTCTACATTGTTTTTATTGTTTTTTCAGGTTTTCCTACAATTGCTGTTTGCTATGTTAATGACATATTTGTTGTGAGGTGTATTAGTTAATAGTTCATTTTTACAAAGTATTTGCAACTTTTAATTGTTGTATGTTTTATCCCGTGTTTACTATTTGAAATTTCAAATAAAGCTGTTGAAAGAAAAGGATGGCATTGTGTGTCTTCATCTTATGTTATTGGCTCTGTTCTGTCATATGATCTCCAGAGTGGTACAGAGAGATCTAAAGTATCTGCTTCAAAGTTTCTAGCATGTCTAGATAGAAGACAAAGTCCTTTGTTTAGTCTCAAGAGTAATGAGATTCAGGCACATTTATACAGAATGTTTACATTAGTTATAGGTTTTATTTTATTCTATTCTATTTTATTTTAGTTAAGTTTAACTGGCTAAGTAGACCATTGATCTGATGTACCCCTCATTATGAGGAATATTCCTCATTCTGAATCTTGAAAAGTCCATATTCCTTACTGCTTCACATTGAAAGGGTTTGTCACACATTGAATCTTAAGAATTTTTCTAATAGCTATAATAAATAATACTGAATAATACAAATTCATCAAAAGAGCATTTATAGGCATAACTTGACATACTTTAACCATCTTATGACTTCTTAGCTGACTTTCCTAGTAAGCTGTTAGTATACGTTCTACATTTTGCCCATTTTCTCTACATTATGAGAGGTAGTGTTCCCCATTTTGGGGATGGAAGGTCAAGACCTATGGAATGGACTAGTCCAAGGACATTTTAAGCCATTTCCAGGACTGAAAGGCAAAGACATGGTAATGGAGAACAGATAATGCACAAGCCAAAACAATTTAAAAAGAATTTCTAGCCACCTGGTGGTATGAACATTGGCTGTAGATGATAGTCACTGTTAATGTGATGCCATGATGCCATGTGCAGAAATGGGAAAACAGGGGTGATGGTTGGATGAATGGATGCTTGACATGAAGTAAAGCTTAATACAAACAGTAATTTTACAAAAAAAATTGGATGTCAGAAGTGTGAATAATTGAGTATAAAATATCATAGTAAGAATTTTTGTGAAAAGTAACAATGAGTGAGCATTATAAAATATTTGCATACAACATGTTTATAATGTTAAAATGAGCAGCATGTAATATAAGTACAAAAATGGCCTAATAAATACATATTGCATTGTAGAATAAGCAGAATATTAAATACGCTGGTGGGGGTCACTGCAACAAAAAGGGAAAAAAGTAGCAAATTCACAAAGTTTAGCAAGTGGCATGTAAAATAATTTGACAATTGAAAACTGTCATCCTAAGTCATGAAAATAATTATGTTTAGATTGTGAGTAATTTTTTTAATTGTTTATGAAAAAGAGACATGGTATTAATTTGTCTTAGTTCCTTCAGTAAAATTCTAAGTAGCAATGCAAAGGTGGAGAGCATGATTCATGAAGATCTTGTAAATTAAAATATTTAAGTTATGTGGTTCAACCATTCTATAGGGATCTGCTTGGCTTTTTTAAATGAGGGGCAGTGATGTTCATTCTACTGAACTAAGTGGATAAACATAAGGATTGTATTTTCTGCCTTCTGTAGTCTAGAGAGGTTGTGGTATAAATTGAGTGTAATGATTGGAAGGCTGTATTTCATCTTGATAAAAGCACATCGATATGATACAGTAGCTGTCTGTTACTCTTCTTGACTTTCGAATAATAAGGCTGAACAATTTGTTGGTGATTTTCAGTTGTTGTAATGCTTTTTGAAATTGACCCATATGGTTGTGAAAGGTCAGTAACTGGTTAGTAGAGCTCCAGTCACTTCCAGTCCAGTCCAGTCCATATACTCTGAAATAAGGAGGGAATTTCCTTGCAAATTTGTACAAATTATTTAATGCTTGGCACTCTCAGAGTTAGTCATATTATTTTTGGGGCACAGACTACATAGTTTCTCATAGGAAAATGTGAAAAACACAAGTCCCACTTTGAAATATCTTTAATCTGCTTATTTTGTCCTCTGTCTATGACCAAAGATGTAGTGGTCTCTACTGAGGCCTGTTATTTCTGCTTTTACTATTTTTTGAAAATCTACAGGAAGTTAATGCTATCCAGATTTCTCATAATAAGGAAATATTAACTTGGACAAAATTCTTAGAAGTATCAAATGGAATCAGGTTGTAAGTCTTGCAGTGTTTTAACATTGTGTGGATTATTACTTCTATTATAAGTATATTACTATTTAACATTAACATTTTATTTAGGTGAGTATACTAATAAGCACTGTATATTTAAGACAGTTAAATAACTATATAATAGCTGGAAGCTGGATAGAAAAAAAATAATAAATTCATTTGAAAAATCTATAAAATGTGCCTTGAAGTACAGTAAAGGTAATATAGATATGTGATATAACACAATCAGACTAATGCAAAAGTTAAAATAATCCCTGATAAGTATTTAAAATGTTTTAAAGTAGATCATATTCATAGTATCTGAAATAGGCTTTTGATTTTATAAAGTAAATTCCTTTGAGGGAAGGTACTTAATGCCACTGATAAGATGCCAGTTAGGCAAAAGAACACGTTTGAGATATTTCTGGAAAAATTGTTGGATTCTTTAGTAGCCATGATGTACACCTCTGGTTACTCAAAAATGGTGAACAGTAATGTCATTAATGTTAGGATACACCAATGTTTTAACAAAAAAGGTAATTTTTATTGTATACAAAATAGCAACACAGAACAATTTTAAGAGTATATTCATCACAAATGCACCTGGTAAAGTTACTAGATTCAATGCATTATGGAACAGACATTCTTAATGCAGGAATACTGTTCATTTGACTTATAGATGTAATATTATATTACATCTTATAGGTTCATAGGTTCATAGGTTGGTACTGGGCTATCTGCCCGAAGGCATATATTAGCCCAGCCATGTTGTGCGGTATTCACCACCCCTTTAGTAGTTCCCTAGACTCTTGTACTAGCAGCTAGTACCCTTGGACCCTATCTAGTAGTGCTGTAGGTGTGATCCCCGGTGTGAACTTTCTGTTACCCATCCACTCATCAAGGTTCCTCTTGAAGAGTGATAGTGAGGGGCTCTGTCTTATGTAGATCGGGACCCTGTTCCATAGTAAGGGAAGTCTCTGCGAAGGGAATCTATCCCTCCAGCATGTTCTATTCATTGTTGTGTTGAGGTTTATATCCCTAGAGTGTGTAGCTCGAGTAGATTTGGTTTTGCTAAGATGGAGCATGTTCAACAATTCTGGGTTAGACATGGCTCTGTACATTAGACAGAGATCGCCTCTGAGAAAGCGGTATGCAACAGAGAACAGTCTTAGCTTTTTCAATTGTGCTGCATAGGGCAACTGTTTGAGGCCAGTAATCCTTTTGGTTAGGTACCTCTGTGGTCTCTCCAGCTGCTGGAGATGTCTAGCCAGGTACATTCCAGTTGGTGCATTGTACTCAATAATAGGTCTGATGAGGGAAGAGTAGAGGGGCACCATTACATCCTTAGATCTTGATGCAAACCCTTTCGTGATCAGATGGGTCACATAGAAGGATTTTCTAACCACTTTGGCAACATGGTTATCAAAGGAAAGCTGACTATCTACTTGGGTCCCTAGATCCCTTATTTCTTCTTCAGATTTCAGGGGATTACCTCCTATGTTTTAGTTTGCGGGTACTCTGTTTTTTCCAAAGGGGATTACTACGCATTTTTTTGCATTTAGCTTGAGATCATGGCTTTGACACCATGCATCAGTCTCATTTACGCCCTTCTGGAGGATCTCCATGTTGGCCGGAGACTCTATTATAGCACCCAGTTTGCAGTCGTCCGCAAACTTAGTCAGCCACAGCCCTTCCAGCCTTGCCTGTACTTCTGAGAGGTATATGCCAAACAGGGGGGCCCCAGGACAGAGCCCTGAGGCACACCACTCATTACTGGTCTGGATTCGGACATAGATCCCACTACCCTTACTTTATGGGATCTGTCTGAGAGCTAGTTTGCGATCCATCTTGTGACGTAAGGGTTTATGCCCAGGCTGGTGATCTTATCAATAATACCTGAATGGAGAATGGTGTCAAATACTTTAGCAAGGTCAAGGTAAGCCGTGTGTACCTCCTTTCCCTTATCTATAGCCTGAGTAACTGTCTCAAAGAAATCCATCAGGTTCAGGAGGCATGATCTGCCCTTGACGAAGCCAAACTGTGTGGGGTCCAGCGACTGGACGTTCCCGATCTCTCCATTTATGAGTTCCATAATGATTCACTCCATAGCCTTACAGATCAGACTGGTCAGGCTTATTGGTCAGTAGTTCCCAGGGTCAGTTGTGGCCCCACCCTTGTGTAGTGGGACCACCGTTGCCGTGCGCCATTCTAAGGGCACATATCCTGTGGAGAGGCTGAGACTGAACAGGGTATTAAGATGCAGGGTTAATTCCTTTTGGAGCTCACGTATGACACAGCCTGGGACACCATCTGGTCCCATGGAGGCAGTGTTTTTCGCTTTAGATAGAGCCTTGTTAACCAATGTATCAGTAATAATTGGACTTACACAATCCCCTGGGATGGTAATAGGCCCTGTAGGTGGTGGTGGGGGGGGGGGATTTGCACTGAACCTGTCAGCCAAGATGTTGGCAATGTCAGAAGGGTCAGTGTATTTTGTTCCATTTTGTACTAGCTCAGAACTAACCTGAGCATTGCCATTTAGGTTTTTGATGTAGCCCTAGAAGGCCTTATGGTTATCCTTGGCATCCTTGGCAACTTTCTTTTCAAAATTAGCTTTAGCTGACTTGATGAGGGCCCTCAATTTCTTACTAATGCTGATCAGGGATGATTTTTCTACTTGAAATTTGGCCTTTTGTTGTATAAGTCTCATCCTTTTATTGTAAAGTTTGCTTATGGCTGGGGTCCACCAGACTGGTTTCTTCTTGCTTGAGGAAGGAGTATTGGTTTTATTTGGGATAGCACAGTCCATGCAATCCTGAAGATGCATATAGAGTGCCTTGGTGTAGGATTCCACATACTGGATATCATTATCCTTCTGCAAGGGAATAGTGAAGCTTTCCACTTCAGATGCAAGTAGTTTGAAGTTTGCTTTGGAAAGGTTTTTGACTATAGTTTCTTTGACTGGGGGAGGTGGAGGGGTGTGGATGTCCAGGGTTATCAGTTTGCGGTCTGATCTGACCAAGGAGGGAGTGATAATGGGTGTGGTACAATGGGCGCCCATATTTGTGATGATTAAATTCAATATGTTGCCCCCTCGAGTGGGGGAACATACTAGTTGTTCAAGGGCATTTGAATTTATAAATTCTATGAATCGCTGAGCATAGGAGTTGGAACATTGGTAGTTCACCCAGTCTATACCAGGGTAGTTGAAATCACCCAAGATTATGGTGTTGGGTAGGACCTTTATATTTTCCAATGTCTCAAGGAATGTAGAGTGAGCATCTTGGGACATGGTGGGCGATCTATAACCGGCTACGACTTGAAATGTGGTTTTGCCTGCTGATAGTTGTGCATGGATGATCTCTGGGGCATCATGCTGCACTACTAACCTGGAGATATGGGTATCCTTGATGAATATGGATACACCTCCACCCTTTGTACTGCAATCTGGTAACTGAGGCCGGAAGGTATGATATGAATTGTAACCTGGCAGTGCTGGGGTGCTCTCTTGAGTCTTGAACCAGGTTTCCGTCACTGCACAAACATCGATTTTCTCCATGCTGAGGAGAGCCTTGAGTGTGTGCATTTTGAGGTTGAGACTTCTGGCATTGAGTAGCATTACCCTTAGTTTTTGGTTACCTGTGCTGGTTACGGTGGTTGGCTTGTCCTTTGAGCCTTGCCTAAAAAAGGCACTATGGGGACGGCAAGAACTTTGGCCAGTATTCGAAAACCTAGGGGTGACAGGTGCAACCCATCTCTGGTAAAACAGCGAGGCTTGTCTATCATGTCATCCCAGGCAGACAGACACTGGATCCCCTTAGAATGACATCAGAAGCTTAGCCAATTGTTAAAATTGATCATTTTGTCTTTGTATTGTGGTATCATTCTAGATGAAGGTAGCATGCTACTCAAGGTAAGGGTCATACCAGCTTGGGCTACATGATCAGAGAACTCCTTAATGTCTCTTTTCATGTAGTCCAGGGAGGTACGTCTTAGATCATTCACACCAACATGTACAATGACAGCGTCATACTTGTACTTGTTCTGGAGTAACCTAAGTGCCTGTGTTATGTGGCGGATCCGAGCACCTGACAGGCAGCTGACAGTAACCTTCTCCTTGTTCAGCCTGGTGAGTGGAACATCCGTGTTCCTTACTATAGAGTCTCCTATTACTAGCGTGTTAGGTATGGTGTTTTGCCTTAAGGGCTATTGTGAAGCACACTGCTGAGGTGAATTATGTGTTTTCTGGCTTGTGTTTGGGGGTGCAGGTTGCTTGCTTGTCTGCTTTGGAGGGCACTGTTTCTTATTCAGATTGGTACCTAGTGCCTCCGAATATGTCACGGTATATGCAGGTTCAGCAACTCTGCATTACTTATCATCATATTGGCCACAGCTCTGAGCGGGCATGAAGGAACATCAAAAATATCTAAAGATTTACCAGACTCAAATTGCATACACCTTCATAAGTGAGCAGAAGGATTTTAAAATAGATTAAGGCACAGCAGGAAGCCAATGTAGGTTTCAAAACATGACATCATATGACACAAGATTTTCATCAAAAATCAAGCTTCATATTTCTGCAGTAATTGGTGGCAGCCAAGGTTAGAATCTTAGTGTCTACAGGTTACTTCATCAACCTAAAAGACGCAAGTTATGAATAACTGCCATGAGGTGTAATTGTTAGATAAGATGTTCTTTCTTGGAGATTTCCCTAAGATTACAGAGGGAAGACTTTATAACAGCTCACTCTTGGTGCTTTAATGCCGTTTGTTATACACAACAGCTCTAAGAGCTTGAATCTGTGAAACAAAGTCAGCCCTATTCCCCCTTAAAATGAATAGAGAGAGGTAATGATGCTATAAGAATCTGACACTTGCATATGCCAGCAAAACCTCTGACTTTGAAGTAAAAGTTATGTGGTTCATCCATTCTAGAATGCTATGTCAGCTGTCCCCAAGAAAGGAAAAGTCAGGTATTTGATTCTTAGAAACAACAAGGTAAAACTAAACATTATCAACATAGCTGGGATATTTCACACCTCTACATAAAATGGTACTTCTTTTAGTGGAAATATGTGCCCTATGAACAATAACTCATTCAATCTCATAGTGCCTTTTTTATACTTCTAGTTAACATCCATAGCTCCTTATGGCATTCAGACCTTTTGTGGGTTGGGTTAATTTGACTTAGTGACTTACCATCTAATAATAGGTACTATTAGAAAAGTAAGAAGTAATAAACAAAAATTATACTAAGGTTGTTAATATAAGAAGTCCTGCAATAGAGAAAATAATCATTGTTTGCCACTTATATTTTCATTTTTATGTTCATATTTTCGTAACTGAGAGACGTACGTGCTATTGAATGGTATGGTGTGAAATGCCATGGTGAGATACAGGAAAATCCAATGTTAGTGTCCACTTATATTACACTGTACTCGAGATACTTTAGCTGTTTGCCAGTAATCATGAGCATAAGCAATAATTCCATATGTCCATAATACTGACTTACAAACTACTGCATGGCATAGATGATGTTATTTGCAGTTATTTGCACATCCTGAGAGATATTGCTTATTATACAATGACTGGCCATTAACATTCAAAAACAAGCACACTGATTGATCAGCCCAACCAGCGTTCCCATTGTAAATCAAGCATATACCAATACTGATGTACTGTGTAAGCATGGGAAAGTAAGTCTCATACGCATGCACAATGTGTCTATATTACATTGTGGAACTCTTAAAAGTTCAAGCATCATATGGTCAACACCATATAATCGAACTTTTAAAAGTTCTAACGGTTCAACTGAGATCTCTGTACAGTGCAGAATGGGAAGATTTCCCTTTTCTGCACTGTAGTGCGATCTCGGAGTTGGTATATTTAAAGAAAGGGTGGTGTGGGGGGTGCAGGGGGGCCTGCTTAAAACGTTCAGGTAGTTTTTTTTCCTGTGGTTTATTTTTTTTTTAATTATATTTTCAAACTTTTAAAAGTTCGATCATATGGTGTTGTCCATATGACGTTCGAACTTTTGAAAGTTCGATTATCTAATATAGATGCTGCACAATGCATCAACAAAGCTCCAGAATATTGCGATAACACATGGAATAGCAGCACAATGCAATTATACAAGGACATTATTTAAGAAAAGTAAGTAACTTTTTCTTAAATAGTGTTATTTTTATAATAGCAATAACCCATGGCTGGATGTGGGTAATGTTGATTTATCCACGGATGGCTTTGCTTGGTCCTCATGACCAAACCACACCAACTGTGGGTAAATCCAGCATTACCCAAACCCAGCCATGGGTTATTGTTATATTATAGTATTAATAGAAAGACTACAAACTCACTAATTATTTTTACTGTAAAGAGTATTTCTTCATGACAGCATTGCTATTTATACAGTTTTAATAACTTTTTTATTTTTCACAAGCTATTTGCATTTGTTTACTTTAGAGTTTTTAAACTGATTTTTTTCAGAAAATACT
>NC_056735.1:131662243-131739743 GCF_019279795.1 Protopterus annectens
GGATTTTTTTCCATTTCACGCCATGACAGCAACAGTTTGAGAATATTGTGTTTTATTATATCCTCATTATTAACCCTCATTTTTTCCATTTCCTACATGGTGTCAGAGTGCTGTGTCTTCTGTCTATATCTCTCTCTATTCAGTGCCACTCTCCTATCTTCTTCAATACTATGCCTGTCATAGGTCTTCCCTCACAATCCGTCCATCACTTTGCTGGATGCCCTTGTTTCCTCTTGCCTTCTTCCTGTCTGTCCCAAATCTTCTTCACCAGATTATTTTCTGCTTTTCTGCAAATGTGCATGAACCACCATAATGTGTTATCTTTGACCTTTTCTCCTAAAACAAAATCCATTAATACCTTCCACTGACCCCCAGAAACATGACACTTCAAAAAACATACCTTAACCCAATGTACAATCCTCAACAGCACTTTCTCTAATCTAGTAGCCAACGTGCTTGCCATAGTCTGCATTGGTGGTATGCCATGGTATTAGGTGAAAATTTGCTGGGTCCACCAGGTCATCCCTTTGAGAGGAGGTCATGCATGTCCAGGACTTATCATTTAGGATAAGTCACAGTGCTGCACCGGGCATTGAGGGTATGTCCTTATAGATTCATACACAAACACACACACACACACACACACACACACACACACACACACACACACACACACACACACACACACACAGACACACATACACAGACACGCACACAAATACAAACATGCATGCCACACCCATCCCCCAGCATATCACAGACATCCACTGACCCTGGCCCTTCTCGACAATAAGCCCCACTACTGGTTATCGCACTTCCCATAAAAGCACTTTTTCATTTGCCTCACCTGTGCACCCGCACTCACACACTTCCCTATGAAAGACATGTACCCCTGTACTCCCTTGTCATCTGTGCAAATGATGATAACTGTGACCTGCCCTTTGTACATTATAACTTGGGTTGCCTATGTCTGATGCACAGACTGGCCAGCCTATGCATATGTAAGCAGAGTCCAATGTTTTGCTTGCATCATGTCTAATGCAGTATGTCTGTTTAAATCTCACATAATTTATGTTGCAAAGTTATGTGCAATTTGCGGCCTTTTTTGCTAGTACTACAATGTAAAGTGCTTGCCTCTGTGTAGCATGTTCATCATCTCATTTTTAGCTCCTCCAAAGACTGTCTGCCTCACCTTTCTTTGCCTGTGGTGCTGGGAACTGCTGACTGTAACATCTTCCTATGTCTAATGTTGTGTAACATTGCACAGTCAATATCTTGGCATATATATTGGGGACATACTGCAGGGCACCGCGAGATGACTCCAGACAGTGGAAGCTTACCTTTTGCAGCCCCCAAAATACACTATAATATTTCTGATTGGGGATACTGCCCAATTGTACCCCTGGTCAGTTTGGATTTCTTATACGTGTCATGCATCAGATTTCCATGCCATAACCTAGCATCACCAGCAAGATGCCCCTGTGGGAAGTAACTTTTTGCCAACTACTGGAACAGGTCACATGTTTGCTAGTGGGAGGTGAGAATTCTGCTGAGTGCCTGCATTAACATTGTGGATTATACCCTGTGTGTTATTTCCCACCTGCAGCTGATGGAGTGATACTATTTGTTGTTCACCTATCTTCTTCCCAGTTCACAAGATGGGGGCCTTTATTTTAACGAGGGTACATTCTATGGCCCCCATAACCTCAGGGAATGGGCTATGTTGTAGAACTCCCACATGGTGTTTGCTCTATCCATTTGGGTATATGCGATCAATTTAGGCTCCTTTTATGCTGAAACATGACATCAAGGAATTGATGGAGTGTTCTTGAGACAGAGGCCTAAGATACCCCCACTGCGTACTCAGTAGGTTACTGAAAGCCCCCTGTAGCTAATATGCATATCTAGTGGAAAGATACTCCATGACTTCCACAGGGCTGCAGACAAGGCTGACAGATTTTCATGATTCTTTGCACGGTGTACCTGTTTACATGGATCCAGTCTTTTATGCTGGGATCATAGAGGAAATAAAGTGTTAAGCATAGCTGCACGATCCTGTGCCTCCAAAGGCAATGCTGTGCACTATTATGCAAAGCAGCTATAATGAAAACCTCCTGCAGATACATTTCACAATGGCTGCAGCTACCACAAGCACATTTGCGAGATGTACTCTGCCTAATCACAGGCACATAGCTGAGTTTAAATATAAGGTAAGCAAATTGTGCAAGTGAATTCCGATTTTGATAAAAAATGTTAGACATGAGCAACATGAAGTGGTGAAATGGAAAATGAAATAGAAACAGTAGTACGTAATGAGGACAGTTCAGATAAGCAGTACAATATGCAACCAGAAAATATGTGTTAATATTTAAGCCCAGATGAAAGTGAGTTGAAGCGCAAAGACTGGGGGAAGGGGGGTGGTAGACTAAGCAATATTACTGGGAACAGGGTAAGGAAAGGAGAATTTCTGTTACAGCAAAAGATAGTTGTAAGAAAAGGGATGGGATAACCTGAATGCTATTGCAATAAATATTAACAGCATGCTGAAGTAAGATATTTAATTGCCCTAAAATGATGTTAAGACTAAATAAGCTCAAGCTATATGTTTTGTAGATACTACATTTTTAGATAAGGTACAAAAAGACCAGATGGAAACACTGCATGGAAAGAAAATTGTGTGAAGCTTTGAAATGTAGCTAAGTTCAAGTATAGGAATCTTGTATTTTAAGAATCAAAAGCTGAAGATCTTAGATGTTACAATAATTATCCCTGAGAGATATGAGGTTTATAATGTCAAATAATGGGAAAAGGAGTCCAAAATAACTGTGACATATGCATACAATAACATTAAAGTGACATATACATACATTAACATTAAAGTGACATATGCATACAATAACATTAAAGTGACATGCATATAATAAAATTAAAGTGGCATATGCACACACTAACATGAAAGTAACATATAGAGACACTAACATTAAAGTGATGTATACAAACACTAATATTAAAGTGACATATGTATACACCAACATAAAAGTGACATGCATACACCATTAAAGTGACATATGCATACACTAACATTAAACTGACATATACATACATTAATATTAAAGTGACATATGTATACATCAACATTAAAGTGA
Source organism: Protopterus annectens (assembly GCF_019279795.1). NCBI lineage: Eukaryota > Metazoa > Chordata > Ceratodontiformes > Protopteridae > Protopterus > Protopterus annectens. The sequence continues at coordinate 131,665,390 of NC_056735.1, forward strand.
CATATGCATATACTAACATTAAAGTGACATATACATACATTAACATTAAAGTGACATATGCACACACTAACATTAAAGTGGCATATGTATACAATAACATTAAAGAGAGGCTGGGTGTGTTTGAGGAAATAAAGAACTGTGCAATAGTTAAAATAGATATAATAATGTTGGTGGACTGCATGCTGAAAACAAATCTGCAGGGAAAATAAATTCGGCCATGTGATAAAATATGGAAAATTACCGTATTAGGGACTGAAAAACTACATAAGAGGGTATTTAAAGACAGAGTCTAGTGATAAAGGACTTCCTTATAACAGTGAATACTTGGTGATCAAAGTAGACTTCTTTGTTGACATAGGTTCCCAGATCCCTAACAAAAGGATAATTTTTGAGTGGTACATTGCCAATGTGATAGTTATAATAGGAGTCATGCTTGCTGAAGTATACAATTATAGAATTTTTGACATTTATGTTTAGTACATGGGTTTGATACCAGCTACTTATTTGGGTCTGACAGTACTGGAGGATGTTGATATCCTCTGTGGAGTTTTAGATGGCAGCAAGTTTGTGGTCATCTGCAAGATTGGTCAGCCACAAACTCTTAGCATTAGCTTTGACCTCTGCCAAGTATATTTCAAAAAGGAGTGGTCCAAAGACTGAACTTTGGCATAAAAATATAGTGAGTGGTCTCTTTGGGGAGGTATAACTGTCAACCCTAACTTCCTGTGCCTTATTTATGAGACAGTTTTCTATCCAATGAGCTATATAATTGACACTTAGCTGGGAGAGTTTATCTGCAATACTGGGTGTGAGTTGGTGCTGAACACTTTAGTGAGGTCTAGATATGTGCAGTGTGTACTGCTGTTGCCTTCAATCATTGTTTAAGAAGTCAGCAATATTAAGTAGGCAAGATCTTTCCTTGATGAATCCGAATTGGGTTGGGTAAAGAATCTGTAGGTTATCTATATTCTTATATATTAATTCCATAATGATCCTGTCTATAGCCTTACAGATGAGACTGGTCGTGCTTATGGGTCTATAATTACTGGAGTCCATTGAAGCCCCACCGTTTTGCAAGGGAATGACTGTTGCTGTTATTCGTTCATCTGGCACTAGCACTGTTTGGAGGCTGATATTGAATAGCTTCTGTAGAAGATCAGACAAATCATGTTTCAGGCTGATCAGTGGACATCACAAAATATTAACTCGCACCATAAACATTGAGGTGTGATCTTGGATACACCTTGAGAACTTTTTCTTGGGTGATTTGAATTGGAGGGTGTATGTGTAGGTATATGATCTGGGAATACTGGAGGTGAGCGGATGGTGAAGTTGAGCTAAATTTGTCTTCTAGTAGACTAGCTATGTCTCCTGAGTCCAGGTATGTGATATAATTTACAATTAGTTCTACGTAGTGCTTGGCATTGCTTGTGACATTTTTAAAATAATTAATGAAGGATTTATGCTTATCCTTCAAATGGCTGACTACTTTTGCCTCTTATCTGACTCTAGTTAATTTCATCAGTTTGACAGAGTGTTAGCAGCTTCTTGTGAGATAGATTTAGCTTTTTTTGCAATAAAAGTTTTATTTTATTATACAACCTGATTTTATTTGGGTGCCACTAAAGGGTTTAATTTTGAATTTGGCATTTTATTTATTTCTGAAGGGGATGGATATATTTATACAGCTATTTAAGGATTCTTCATATGCAGTGAGGTTATCATTATGGAAGGGGCTTTTGAATTAGCCAGATCATCAGTCAGTTTCAGTAGATTAACCTTTCCATCATTTCTGAATACCAAGGTAGTAGAAAATGTTTTAAGATTCAGTGTTAAAGTTAATGTGATTGGAGACTGTTCCGATTGATGTAAATGGCTGTGGAGAAGGGGTGACATTTGGGATATTAAAATGTGTTTAAATGAACATATATGCAGATTTTCTGATTGTTCTGTTCTTGAATGTTATTTTGTTGCATTTTATTTATTTATTTATTTATTTTTATTTTACATTTGTTTACTGAGAAAGTCCATCTGGGCCAATGCCCCTTTTTCAGCAGAGGACTGAGGAGAAAAGCTCCACAGCAAATGAAAACATTTTGTAATTTTTAAGTGAAAAGGTGTAAGGAGAAAATGAATAATGTACATAAATAAAAAAGCTTCTATTGTTTTTGATTAAATATCATGGTATCTTTTTCATTCACCCGAATTATCACCAGCTTAAGCAGATGGGAGAGGGATATAAGATCTTATCCAAAGGAAGAGACAATCAGGAGTGCGGCATCCTCCATTTGCTGCCCTGCAGTGCCAGTGTTGGCAAATTAATCCAAGTACCTTGAGCGGGACTAGAGCCTACAGCATGCTGATCTATATTAAGCAGCCTGACCCTGCCTCATTTACCTCGCATGGCCATCAATTGTTATAGCATGAAAGTATCCTATCTGCATCCTAGAATCACATATCATACCCCCCCATCCATAGTTTTGTTATGGACTTTAATGTTAATAGAAGTATTAAACAAAAGTACGTGTATAGAATTCGTGCTACACAGACTTCTTTGCAGTCTGCTTAACCTCTGTAAAATATTAACTTCCTAAAGGAATAATTGTCTATGTTTAAGAATGACATTTAAACAGACACTGAAAAATGACATTTACTTCCTTTGAGGTAAGCGTTTTCTTCTGTAATTGCAGGACATCTTAAGTGTGTTCACAGGTCCATCGGAACTGTGCTTCATCTGGTCAGACTATTTTTAGTCAGCGTTCTTCATTTTCTTATACTACCACTACATATGATTCTACACTCTGCAGAGTCGCATAACAGAACATACACTGCTAATTTATTTATACAGAAAATTTCCTAAAATTTGACATCACACTCAAATTAGAATCTAAAAGCAGTAGCCAGCCTATAATAGCAAAACCAGTTGTTTAGTCTTAATGGAGTGTTTCAATAAAGTTCACTTTTTCCTTTGTCACCTTTAAGATGTTTTGTTAAATGAACTTTTTTCTGTAGCACTTTTAGGAATCTGTGTTTTCCTTTACTTTAATGGCACATATTTGTACAATTAATATATTGTATTTTACGTAACAAATATGATATAAGTAACAGTATGTGAGCTGTGTTGTAGATGTCTGTAATGATACTATGTGCTTTGTGAAAAATCATGTTGTGCTGTTATTTGCTACCCAACACTGCTATGTATAAAAATTAACTTTACCATTAACAATTATGAAGTCTGCTGGTATGAATATTGGCCCAAGATGATTCTCACTGTTGAAGTGACATCCCGACTCCATGTGCAAAACTGGGAAAAAGGGTTGTGGATTGATGAATAAGTTAACAACTATATGATATTTATTTGAAATATTTCTGTAAAAAAGAATTTCATGGTTATAATTACACAGGTCAGTTTCAAATGCTGCAAAGCACTGAGGCACTCACAAGGGAAAAATCCCATCTCTTGCACTGTGTCCATGACACTCCCCTCCCATTCTCTTAATAATGTAACCAAGAGAGAGACAGAGAGAGAGGTTGTTACATCCCACATTACTTAATGATACCCGTTTCTGGGATTGTACCAATCATGGTATTGTGGACTAATCAGTCTTTTCACATTGAATACTCAAATCTGTCTCATTATTATAGCTGTAGTGATAATAATTTGAGATTATACAATGAACCCCCCCCCCATTAATATTCCAAAACGTGCATGGTGATTGGTCAGCGTGCCAGTTGTAAATCAGACCGGTCGCCCAGACTTTTTCCATTTGCATAAGTCTTTTACTTTTTTGTGTGTTAGGCAGCAACAGAGAACGGAAGAGCTCAGTTGCTGTAATCTTGCCGAGTTTAACATAGCGAGATATCTTAAAAAAAGCAACGGAGATCTTCCTTTCTCCATTGCTTTTTTTATAGATATCTCGCTAACATAGGGAGACAACTTTAAAAAAACAACAGAGATCTTCCTTTCTCTGATGCTTCCTGTACACACAGCTCTGATGTACTGTGTAAGCATACGCATGTGCAGTACATCAGAACTGCTCCAGGATACCAGACAGCTGCTGAAGGGCAGCACGGAGGCATTATACAATGCCATTATTTAAGAAAAGTAAGTATTTTTTTCTTAAATAATGTCATTGTATAATAGCAATAACCCACTTCTGGGTGAGGGTAATGCTGGATGTACCCACGGTTGTCTTTGTTTGGCCACTCAGGCTTCACCCTTATGACCAAACCACACCAACCATGGGTAAATCCAGCATTACCCACACCCAGGAGTGGGTTATTGCTTAAATAATTCATTATTTTGTGGCTGTGGTTTTGTGTTACTTTAGATACAAGCAGTCTCTTTGCTGTCTAGGACTGTTAGACAAAATGCAAGAAAACAGATCATGTCATATTATTTAATTACTCATATTTTTCTAGCTGACTTATTTATTCTTCAGAAAGCTGTTACAGTTTATTTTGGTGGCTGATATATTTTACATACTAGTGCTGCAGTGTGGGTGCTATTGAGAAACAACAAACTGCCCAGGGGTATTGTGGGGCCCAGCATTGCAGGCATTGGGCCACTATACCACTGGAAAATCCATTATTTCCTTTAAAATGTCTACCCTGGAGATCTTGTGTTTAGAAAATGGGCTGTCGGTTAAACTGATTAGTATTTGTTTATTATTAGCAATATAAGTATTTTTTTATATTATAATGGAAAATAGTTGTTCTATGTTATAAACTTAATGTGAGTAAACGTTCACACACACACTCTCACACACACACACACACACACACGTATATATATATATATATATATATATATATATATATATATAGATATAGATATAAATATAGATATAGATATATTTACAGGTATAAATAAAGATATATGAACTAACAGATGCACAGGGAGAGAGACAGTCTCTCAGATATGTGTTGATACCAAGCAACCACGCCCAACAGCGAAAAGTGACACCGCAAGAAGAAAAAACGCTGCTCCAAAGCCACAAAATGGTATTTTAATAAACAAATGTAAACGCTTTCATTTCCAGTGCTACAGAAACATCATCAGACAAACAGATACACTACCTCACATTGTTTAAATACCATAAAAACATTACTTCCTTGAAGGGGTAGGGCCCAAGTGTAAGGCATGTTATACAACATCTTATGCAACATCTCACCTTCTAAGACAGGTGGCGCCAAAATGCAAGATACAAAGGTACAAAACATTTTGTTACCTTCATAAAATCCTAGTGCATTTTGAAAACTAGAAGCTTAAAAACATGTATATACAAACATAGAAGTTAATGGCAATAATAAAATTGCATTAGTTGCATACTAAAAAATTGCATGTCATTTCATAATAAAAATCAAACAATACCTTGTTTCAACTTTAAAATATGTTTGATTGATATGTACTCATTAAGCCCCTGGGGGGGGGGAGGGGTAGTGGCATTTATGCAAAGTTGCCAATACAGTTCCTTTTTCTCCACTAAGGTCTTCCAGGCACCCCCCTCTGTCCAGTACACCCACCTTTTCAAAAATAACAAATAGAAATTTCTTAAAACCAGGACATGTGGTGGAATGTTTACAAAGTGCATTACTTGTGTTTTTGCTCTTAATAGCATAAATATCCTGATAAATTATCATATGTAAGGGACCATTAGTTTTCCCAATATAAAAAGAACAAGTGGCACAAAAACTGATATAAACAACCCCCTTGGTGTTACAGTCATATTTACCTTTAACAGTAAGCAAGAATGGGCAACCTTGAACAGGGAAACTACTAACTTCCAGGATATGCCTGCATTGGCAACAGGCCCCACCTTGAACAAACTACTAACCTCCAGGATATGCCTGCATTGGCAACAGGCCCCACCTTGAAAAAACTACTAACCTCCAGGATATACCTGCATTGGCAACAGGCCCCACCTTGAATAAGGAAACTACTAACTTCCAGGACATACCTGCATTGTCAGCAGGCCCCACCTTGAACAAACTACTAATCTCCAGGTTATACCTGCATTGTAGGCAGGCCCCACCTTGAATAAGGAAACTACTAACTTCCAGGACATACCTGCATTGTCAGCAGGCCCCACCTTGAACAAACTACTAATCTCCAGGTTATACCTGCATTGTAGGCAGGCCCCACATTTTTTCATTCCATACCCACTGATGTGGCCGTTCATTTGTTGCTTGTTGTTTTCAAAAATACCCTTAACATTTTTGTTATTTTTATAAATGAATTTGGGTTCTGGGCCTAACCTACCCAAAATTCCCAATGATCCAAAAAACATTGCCCAGTGTTTCTTAATTGTATCCTGTTATAAATAAATACCTGGATTGTATTTCAAAACAAATACTTGTGACAAGTTATGCCGATCATGTCAAGTGTTAGTTCCTTGACCATCAAAATTAATAAAATTGGTACCCACATCATTGTTGCATAAAAGGGGCTTATATCTAACATCCCTTTTTTCCATAACATAATCAATGGTGCTATCCAAAAAATCTTTGAGGTAAACCCTTTCGAGGAACATACCAACCAATTTCACAACCTCTACTTTGAGCACTTCACCATCTGAAACCAACCTACATAGCCTGATTAACTGACCTTTCACTAAATTTTTCTTTTGCCAGATCAGATGCAGGCTTTTGGCTGCTATACCACTGGAAAATCCATTATTTCCTTTAAAATGTCTACCCTGGAGATCTTATTGTGTTTAGAAACTGGGCTATCTGTTAAACTGATTTGTATTTGTTTATTATTAGCATATAAGTATTTTTTACATTATAATAGAAAATAGTTATTCTACGTTATAAACTTTATGTAAGTATTTAATGTTCACACACACACACACACATATATATATATATATATGTATATATATATATATATATATATATATATATATATATATACATATATATATATTTATATATATATATATATATATATATATATATATAAATATAAATATAGATATAGATCCAGATATGAATATAGATATATGAACTAACTGATGCATAGGAAGAGAGAGACAGTCTGTCAGATATGTGCTGATACTCAGATGCACACAAACACACTCTTATGTAGAGTCTCGCACACACACACACACACACACACACACACACACACACACACACACACACACACACACACACACACACACACACACATGCATACATACACGCACACACGCACGCAAGCACACAAATATGATTAGACATTGCAGCCTCTTTCTTTAATGTCTGTACCTCTGATGTCTCATTGTTATCAAATGAATGAAAAAATAGGTACAGAGCAAAACGATCCACCCCCTTAATCCACATCATCTACTTTGCAGTTGTCCCTGATTTTGTTGAACATCCTCCATTTTGCCTTATATTTTTGCTCTGTCCCTTGGAAAAAAGTGTCTGAGTATTACAGTTTGTCAGTAAATCAGCCAGTACAGTTTCATAATTGTTATTGTTCAGAAAAATCCTGTAGATGCAAACCTTCTTCCTCTATCACATTTATAAGTAAATTAGAGTAATATTTAAAACTGTCCAAGTTTTAGATCTTTTACATTTATTATTGTTGCCTTTGTTCAGAATTCGTGAGCAAAGAGTTTCAGACATGTGCACAGTTGCTCACTCACTCACTCACTCACTCACTCACTCACTCACTCACTCACTCACTCACTCACTCACTCACTCACTCACACATATACATAACTGAATTAGTTTTGCTTTATGTTAGCATACCAATAAACACAACTGCTATGCTACCCAAAATAAATCAAAATGGATCACGACCAGTATCTAGGTTAACCACTTTAGTCTTTCATATCACAAGACTTTTTCAGAAACAATCTTAAGCTGATAAACTCAAGATTAAACCTTGTACATTGATTACATATTGAACCCTTGCCAATCACATTAATGAAAATCACTCACACCAAGTACATAAAAATAAAAACATAAAAACCTTTCTTAAAACTGATCCTGTTCAAAAAACTTGATGTATAAGAAAAAAGATCATGAATTTTTAAACAGAAATTCTAAGAATATACAAATGACTGTACTGATCCAGAAAAAAATCATACCTCCACTGTTAAACAAATTCACACATACAAACGTATCCTTATGCTCCAAATTCTCTTTTTACAGTTTATATACCCTCCCTTTTAAATAACTATGAACTGAGATTATATCATGCTGTTGGCTCTGCCATTTGAATTCCTGGAGCTGCATAATCTCCCTACAATGGTCTCCCCATGGGTCCATAACTACTTTTTCAAGCACACAAAAATTGGAAGGTATGACCTGGAAACACAGAGATATGCCTGAACAATGCATTGTGAATGTTCATATTCTTTATAGCTATAGCATTAACATGTTGATAAATACAATCCATGAACATGATTTCCATTTTTCCCACATAAAATGAATCATAGTAACCACACACAGCTAGATATATCACTGTCTTGATAAAACAGGAGAAGTGACCGTGACTGTAAATGCGACTTTGTTGATTTAATCTTTTAACACTTCCTTCTCTTATCAAATGGCATGGATTGTATATATTACATTTACAAGTGCCATTAGTATTTTCCAAACTACCACTGATTGATGCCACCTTCTTTTTATCAGGTTCTTAAAATGTACATCTTTCCTGTAAATAAAACAGGGATACTTCCCTAACTTTTGGCCCAACTCATCACAAATTACAATGTTGGAATTACTCACAATAATACCTTTAATTTTACATATATTATCACCATATGTGAAGACCCTGTTTTTGTGCCCGAATTTTGTTCTCTTTTTGGAACTATCCATTAAATCATAGTTGCTAAATAACAGGGGGTAAAACATCCTTTCACTTCTCTTCCCAGTCCTTCCTCATGGTAATTTTGTGATGTGTTCTTTAGGATAAGTTATTTTTGTTAACCTATCTACCAACAGGTCCATTTCTTTAGTGAATTCCATTTCATCTGACATTATTCTAACAATTTTAACCATCTGGCCCTTCAACAAGACTCTTTTTTGGTGGATGGGATGGCAACTATTATAATACAAAAGTGAATTTTAATGTGTCAGCTTTCTAAAAACAGTGGACAAGTTTTTTGTACACTATTCCTTTTAAGAAGGGTCTTTATAAACAGTGCATTAAATTATGATTGGGCATAAGACCTTTAGGACATGGAAATTCCACCAGGCCATGTTTGGACTTACATAAAGAGCCTTTCCAGCTCTTTAATACATATTGTTTTAAATTAGTGAAAGTGTTAATCAAGGTCAACACCTGTGAAATGGACCTATTAGAAGCCTGTATCGCAGCTTTAGATAAATCCATCACCGGTGATTTATCATTTTGTAGTCATGATATGAAATGAAAGTCTATCTTTAACAAGGTAGATGACATTGGCTGAGATAGCAAAACAAAAAAGGATAAAAAAAATTTATAGGAACAAAATTGCTTACAGGAATGATAAGAAGTAGCCCTTGCCCAACAACAACAGTAATGATAGACATGAAGGTATGGTTAAAGAAACTGCTCCTACTCCTGCTGTGGTCCAGAGTGATGGAACAGTTTCTGAGGAAATGGATGTTTCAAATGAAAATCCTGGAGCATCAGAATCTCCTTTAGATTACCTTGGACCGAGAAGGACTGAAAGAATAAGGAATCAGTCTCAATATTATCCTCAAACATGCACATTCAACAAGAAGGGAGGGATCTTTACAACAACCAGCGGATGAAGAACTGGAGATGGAGAGGCAGGGGATATGTAGTGAAGCAATAACAAGTTCACCGTTAACTGTTCATTACAATACAATTACAAACTTTACATTTTTTAATTATACAGAATTTCCTATTTATGTGATTATTGTAACTTATTCCAAGATGGTTTCATTCATGTTTACAACAGGAAATTGAATGTGGTTGACATCATTATTGATTTTAAAATGTTCTTGAGGAATTTAATCTTGGAGCTTTTATCTCCAATGCAGTTGATAAAAAGGATAGGGAAACAAACCTTTGAATAAACTAAGGTCATCCAGCCCATCTTTACATCCCACCATTGGCTTATTTAGTAAGATTTAAGAAAAAATATTAGGAGTGTGGTGGAGAACAAATGAAGCTTTCATAATCTGAATACCCAATTGTTAAATAATGTAACAGAGGACACAACCCAAAGTTGATTGACTGGTGGTTTAGTCAATAACTTTAATGCCTACTTAATTTGGTCAATAGGAAAGCTGTTGATATTGGAGCAATATTGCTATAATATTAGGAATGAGGAATATGCACTTTCTCTGGTATTCTTAGAGTTGGTATATTTAAGTAGCATGGAGTGTGAGGGGTTCAGGAGGGTTGCCTCCCTTTCAGAAATATTTTTTTTATTTATATTTTTCAAGTTTCTATTTTGGACCAGGCATCTTGTGTTGTTGTTGGGGCATTTATTATTATTATTATTATTATTATTATTATTATTATTTTGTCAATCTTCTGAAGTTTCAATTAACTTCATTTGATCCATATATATGTATGCACTAATCAAGACAGCCAAAGCTATATTCATCAGGCTAGAGCACTCGAAAAAGATACATCCAGGCCAATCATCTAATAATTTCCCATTAAGCATAACATTCCTCGCCTCTTGTTATTGTCTCTGATTTAACTAATCACTTTTATCTTCTGTTCCCCAGGCCTACTTCTCCTCACTGTTCCGTATCTGATTTGCAGAGTTTTTTAAACATTTATTTCTCTAAAAGTGATGCTTCAGGAAGTTTACAAATGGTTAAGATATATCGTCAATATCACAAATCTTGGGGCAGCTGGAGCAGGTGGCCTAATGTGTCTTTATTCATTTATTTATTTATTGAGTACTTGAGACACATTCATTTATTTTCCTTTCAATCTTATTATCAATGTATTATTGATGACTGGTATTATTCTTGAGATTTGGACATTTGCTGCTTCAATACCTCTTCCAAAGAGGGTCCCCCCATTTTCCCAATCGTAGAGAATAATACTTATATCTCCACTAATATCTTAAACTTATAAAAGCAGAAGCAACCCAAATTTATATTTACATTTCAACCCTACAGGTAATTTTGTGCCAGATGGCTCCAAAATGGAAAAGAATTATCACTACCACCCCACTTTTCCTCAGTAACACTATATTAGCTAATATGTCTATAAACAGTTTAACTGGGGCAGTTATTTATTTAACATTTGTTTATAGGAAAGTCTGACTAGGATAATATCCCATTTTCAGCAGAGGCCTGGGGAAAAAGCTTCACATTGATATAATATGATTATAGTTAAATCAAGTTATTTCAAAACCTAATACAGAAGAATAACATATTAACTAAGTAAAACATTCAACTTCAGTTCAACAGTGTGATCTTATACATACATATTGCAAGTATTTGGGCAAATATAATAAGTTGAAAAGAACGTTAAAAAAAAATCACAGGTTGCAGTCCATAGAGATGACATCAAACACACTTAGTACACTTTGTAGAACACATGATACATCCTAGACAAAATTATGTTTGTCTTTTATCTAAAAAATAGACTGACTGTGTTCATTGAGAAGGAATCAGTAAGAAGTATGCTAAGGGAGGAAGCAGGGAGCGATAAGTTCAGCCTGGAGTAACGCAGGAGTAGTTCTTCTTGTATTTTAGTAGAACGAAATTCAGTCACTAATATTCATTTACTTTGTATTCAGACATTAGTGATTTCAATAATCTGTGCTGTACTTCTGTGTATGTACACACACACACACACACACACACACACACACACACACACACACACACACACACACACACACACACACACACACACACACACATATATATATATATATATATATATATGTATATATATATTTTTACGCATTATGTGTGCATATATGTGTTTATATGTGTGTGCACATGCATGCATGTGTGTGTGTGTGTGTGTCTGTGTGTGTTTATGCATATATAATTTATACACATATGTAAACAAATCCACATACATATATACACATACACATGCATAGCTCCATTCCAGTTCAATATTCTAATTAATTTGCAGTTCCTGCTCTTTTATTTTTCATTGTATTCACAGAGGAATAGTTTATCAGGATAGCCTTTACATTTATAATAGGATATCACAAACTTGCCTAGCTTACCTTCTTACAGGAAGTGAGCTGGTGAACAGGGCTAGTGCTGAGATAGGAGAAGGTTGATAGATACTGGGCTGCAGGAAAAGGCTAGGAGTGGGTTAGGGAGGGGCCAAGATGCAGAGCGTAATATGCTTCCCTAACCATTAACTTCCCTACCTGCAGTTATATTCATGCTTCACTATATGCTAATGAGATGATTTATTTATTTATTTATTTATTTTACATTTGTTAACCGGGCTGGTCTAACTGGATATATTTCCATTTTCAGTAGAGGCCCGGGGAGAAAAGCTCCACAGGAAGACATGGACGAATACAACAAAAACTAACAAATATATAATAACAAAGTTATCAAACGGATTTTTAAAAAAATAGGTAGGTGTTTTACTCAAGACCATAGTAACTAATTCTATTTAAAGATATAAGCCATAAGTTACCATAATTTCATCATTGGAATAAATTAATTAGAGAGAGTGAACTAGAGAAAGCAAGAGATGAAGGAAGAGAGAACATTTTGCAACACAAAGTACAGAATAGAAAGATATGTATTGCTAGAGAGAGAGAGACAAATAGCCGTGAGGAGGAGAAAGAGCCAAGAAACTTTTTAATCAGGTTTAGAGCAGGAACATATCCAGTGGTTATTAAGGTGAACTTTTAGTTTTGTTTAAACAGTGCAGTAGAAGCAATTGAAGTAAGTTCGGGAGGAAGTTTATTCCAGTGTTTCCCAATGGCATTGGAGAAAAGGGAATCACCAGCAAGGTTATTAGATTTAGTTGAGGTAACTAGCAGTTTGCTAGAAGAGCGGAGAGAGTTCAGGTTTGAGTAGGGGCTTAAGAGGTTAGATAGAGCAGGTGTATTAAGAGGTTGGTAAAAGGCTCTTTGGACAAACATAAGTTGGGATAGAAGCAATGTATTTGTCAGTTCGAGCCAGTTAAGTTGTTGCAGATTCTGACAATGGTGGGTTCTAAATTGTTTTCCAGTAACAAATCTAGCTATGTTGTTGTAGGAGGTAGATAGTTTAGAGAGATTGTTTTTCTTAAGATTGGTGTAGATAGGTGAGGCATAGAGAAGTGTGGAAATAAGATGTGAGTGGGCAAGATTCACTTTTGCTGGGAAGGTTAAAAAAGTTTTGATTCTATATAGAGAGCCAAGTTTCCTGTTTACAGATTTAATGGTATTGTTGATATGAAGGTCGAAGGAGAGATTGTTATCAATTGTGACACCTAGCAATTTGGTAGTAGAATCAGGTGATATAATGGTTCCATTATTAGACACAATGGAGAAGTCAAGTGTGGGGATCTGGTAGTAGGTTTAAAGAGAAGTAGTTTGGTCTTTTGCATTTAGGAGTAGACATCGTTTTAGAAACCAAGTTTCAACTTTAGAAAATACAGCTTGAGTGTTAGTTTGAAGTTCAGAAATGGATTTAGCAGAGCAAATAAGTGTGGAGTCATCAGCATATTGAATGCAGATAGCCTCAGGAATGGCTACTTGTAAGTCATTTATAAAGAGGGAGAAAAGAAGTGGTCCAAGAATAGAGCCTTGGGGACACCAAGGAGATTGGTAGAAGAGATGAGAGTTTGTTATCCCAGAGGACAGCTTGTTTCCTGTTAGTGAGATATGAGCTGAACCAGTGGATAGTCTCAGGTGCTAAGGAAAGAGATTCGAGAATTTTTAGAAGGAGAGAGTGGTTGACCATGTCAAAGGCTTTGGACAGGTCAATGAAGAGAGCAGAAGACAGGACATTATTGTTGCGATTATTGTTAATAATATCTGTGAAGGAGAGCAGAGCAGTAGTTGTGCTATGATAAGGCCTAAAGCCATGTTGACAGTTTGTCAGTATTTTATTTTGTAGAAGGTGATTCATTACTTGATGGTGGACACATTTTTCCATTATTTTAGCTAGAGGTGACAATAGAGCTATGGGTCTATAGTTAGAATGTTCAAAGGAGTTTCCTCCTTTATGTAATGGTATGATGTAAGAGATTTTCCATACATCAGGGATGGATTCTTCATTTATGGTCCTATTAATGAGAATTGATATGGGATAAGCTATTTCAGAGGCTGCAATTTGAAGGAATACAGAAGGAAGCTGGTCAGCAGAGGGGTGCAAGGTTTAAGTTTGAGAATGCATCTCTGTATAAAGGTAGTGGAGATGGGTTGAAGCCTAAAGGTTGGTAGTTTGGAGGAAGTATGGTCATGAATGATGGTATTGTCACTGGATAGATGGGAGGCCAAGGAATTTATCGTATTAATGAAGAAAGAGTTGAAAGTGTTGGCAGTATCAAGGGGAGGAATTGTATCAGACCCAGAAGGGGGAAGGGTGGTAGTCTGTCCAGGGTGAAGAAGTTTATTTAGGGTTGACCAGAATTTTTGAGGATTATTGTGATTCACTTGCTGAAGATTGCTATAATAGTTCGTTTTGTCAGAGAGGATTGATTTTTTGGTAATATTTCTCAGGTGTCTGAAAGTCTGTTGGTCTATGGGAGATTTGCTAGTTCTCCATTTTACCCAAGATTTGTTTCTAAGTGACATTTTTTGTCTAGTTTCTTTTGTTAGCCAGGGGGCTGGCCTAGCCTTAATTCTAATAGAACGTTTTGGTGCATGATAATCAAGAATAGTTAGGAATGTGTTGTTAAAGAAATTAACAGCTTCTTGAAGAGGAAGTGTTTTTAGTGGGTTCCAGTTACAAGCCTTTAGTTCCGTTTTAAAAAGGGTTGGGTTAAAGAATTTGAGGTTACGTAGAGTCCTATATATAGGAGAGTAATTAGAGGTATTTTTTTGTCTAATAATATAGGTTAGGTTGTGGTCACTAATGTTATCAGGTAGTGTTCCAGACTGATATTTGATTTGAGGTTTGTTTACCAAAATCCAATCAAGAATACTTTCTTTGTTATTAGTTTTGTTAATCCTAGTAGTGGTGTTAATAGTTTGAGTGAAGCCATGGAGATTAATATGGGATGCTGGGTTGTTCGTGGATATTGAGGACCAGTCTAAGTTGAGGTCTCCTAGTATAATGGTTTCTTGTGGGTAGGTGGATGAGGCCCAACTGAGGATATCTTCTATGGTAGTAGAGTTATTACCAGGGGGTAGATATAAACAGATGATATAGATGGATTTTTTGAGGTTAAGTTGCAGCTTTGAGATAAGAAGTTCGGTTTTAGTAAATCCAAGGTTCTCATAGGGTACTAATGTTATTTTTAGTTCTGTTTTGAACAATAGTGCTACTCCTCCACCTTTTTACCATTGCGGTCGAGTCTCAGGATATTGTAGCCTGGTGGTAAGATTTCAGTGTCTTTAGTAAAGGGTTTTAACCAGGTTTCTGTTAAACAAAGAATGTCAAAGGAGTGGTGGTCAAGAAGAGAGTGGAGTAGGGTTATTTTGTTATTGATGCTTTGGATATTAAGGTGTCCTATGAGTAAAGTATGTGTGGTGGAGGTTGGTGATTCAAGAGAAGTGTGTAGAGAAACAGGTGTGGCTTTAGCTGAAAAATTAGAAGGACCAGGGTTGGGGTGGATGTCACCATCTATCAAGGTAGATTGGTTGTATAGCAAGTAGGATTTGTTAGGGAAGTATAGAAAGTACTTAGGTTTTCTAATCAAGAGGTTCTGACTTTTATGTGAGTCAATCTGTGGTACTTCGCTAAGACGTAGCTAGAGGTACAAGCGATCTTTAATTGGTACAAGTTTAGGCTTTTGAAATTTGAAGTTGAATGTTTAGGAGAGTAGTTTAGGTGGAGATTGAGTGTAGTTTCATAGGAGGTTAAGGAATAGGGCAGAGTGAGAGAAAGGGAAGTGATGAGTAGAAGAATTAGTATTTTTAGAGTGTTGTTTTTTACAGAGATCAAAGAAGTATGTTGGAGGATGTCTGTTGACATGTTGAGATAGTTAAGACAGGAATAGACTAGTGAAATTTGGAAGACTATAGTGTAGGGATGTATAGCTAGATGGTAGAGACAGGATAGAAATAATCCTATAAGTATAGTCAGGTGATAGGTGAGGTGATAGAGGAGGGTAAAGTTAAGAGGAAGTTGTGGATGATGTAAGAGGTAGTGATAGGTGAAGTTAGAGGGGGTGTGGTGTAAGGGGTATAAAGCTAAGGACACGTGGGGTGGGTGGGATAAGGGGAGCGAAGCGGGGCAGAAACAGTTAAGGGAGGAGAGCAGAAAACAATCAGCTAAGCAGGAGAGTAACACCACGAGTTACCTATACTACTTAGTTTAAGAAGCAAGAAAGGGAAAGGTTTTTAAGGAGCATGAGAGGTATTCAGGCAGAAAACAAGTAAATAAAACAGGTGCAGGTAAAAGTGGGAAAGAGGTATAGTTTAGATGACAAAAAGACCAGAAAGGGAGCAGTGATAATACACGGAGACAGCAGGTTTAAAGTAAAGGGAAGTAAATAATACAGTTTGCAGAGGGGCACAATACCCGGAGACAGCAGGTTTAAAGTAAAGGGAAGTAAATATTACAGTTAGCAGAGGGGCACAGGCAGGAAGACGAGAAAATAGGCAGGTATAGAAGAAAAGTAAGACCCAGTTGTCAGTGCAACTGAAGGTAGGAGAAACAGAGAAAAGGAGAGCAGCAGCCAGAAAGAGGTAATTTAGAGATAGAGTGGAAACAGAAGGGGCAGAACAAGCAGGATACAACAGTTGAGGGAAGACTAGCAGGGGCAGGAGTAGTTAACAATAAGTGCTAGGGGATAAGGTGACTGAATAGTATGCAGGTGAGTAAGGGAAGGGGTAGCTTTAGCTTGTACTGCGTGTGTGCCCACAAGAGGACATAGACACCAAGTAAAATATACAAACATGGACATACAGCCAATGCAGGTGAGAAAAGGAGAATTACTACTTTTTCTCAAGTGGAGTTAGGGGTGCTTCCTGGGTGCCAGTACAGATAGCCAGCTTCGTAACTTCAGGTAAACTGGGAGCGATAAGCCAGCAGGAAAGGGACAGCCCGATGAGGAGCACTAGGCTTTAATGCTAGAAAACAAAAATAATAACAGGTGAGAGAGCAGCTGTGGTTAGAAGGATAGGATGTAAGGAGAGGTACAGGTAACAGGTAAAAAAAACAATATTTGCAATTCTAGTATCAGTTATTCAGGCAATATTCAAAGGTAGCAGCAGTAGGTATCAAACATTTATACATAGAAGTATGTCTAAGTTTGAACAGGCTATGCTAAAGCAGCAAAGCAAAGCATTTCAATGAAGGCCTTTAGGCAGCTTCTAACTGTAGTTAAAATAAGGAAAAATAAAATACCACTCTGCATTAAAAATAGTACTCTAGGGTTCAATCACTTAGCGACCCAATAAAGTGGCTAAAACATTGGCAAAACCATTTCTAGTGGACATTCAGTTTAAATATCTAAACGACTAGGTTTAGCGACCCAATAAAGTGGTTAAAAACATTGGCAGACTGCAATAAACCATTTCTGGTGTACATTAAGCTGTAAATATCTAAGCGACTAGGTTTAGCAGCTTAGACGGGCAACAGTACATAGAAATTCAGGCAGACTACAATAAAACATTTCAGGTTGACATTTTGCTTTAAATATCTAAGCGACTAAGTTTAGGAGCCTAAACTAGCAACAATACACAGAAATCTTCTTCCCACACAACACAAATGGTAAGACCACCTTAGCGATTACATCCAGCAGCAAAAACTAGTGGTATGTATCAAAAAACACCAAATGCAGAGGAATTTACTGTGCAAACAGACTCGCAACCATTGATCAGCAGCTTTACCAAGATACAGGTAGTGAAAACATCAGCGGCTGCAAGTTATAGGCATTAGATTACAATTTTAACCAAAGAAATAAAAAAGCACAATTGCTGATTAAAAAACACGTAGTACTTACAGGCAGCACGCCACGCGGACAAGCTAGGGACACCTACTCTGAGCTAGAGGAGAGTCAAAGATGGCGCCTCAGAGAGGAAACCACTACAAGTAGAGTTTGAGAAGGGAGGGGGGGAAAGAATAGGAGGGAAAGCCAATAGGCGTGGAGGGCTTGGAGTGGGGGCGGGAGGCAAGAGCCAGCAGGAAACAGTTAAGGGAGGAGAGCAGAAAACAATCAGCTAAGCAGGAGAGTAACACCACGAGTTACCTATACTACTTAGTTTAAGAAGCAAGAAAGGGAAAGGTTTTTAAGGAGCATGAGAGGTATTCAGGCAGAAAACAAGTAAATAAAACAGGTGCAGGTAAAAGTGGGAAAGAGGTATAGTTTAGATGACAAAAAGACCAGAAAGGGAGCAGTGATAATACACGGAGACAGCAGGTTTAAAGTAAAGGGAAGTAAATAATACAGTTTGCAGAGGGGCACAATACCCGGAGACAGCAGGTTTAAAGTAAAGGGAAGTAAATAATACAGTTTGCAGAGGGGCACAATACCCGGAGACAGCAGGTTTAAAGTAAAGGGAAGTAAATATTACAGTTAGCAGAGGGGCACAGGGAGGAAGACGCAGAAAATAGGCAGGTATAGAAGAAAAAGTAAGACCCAGTTGTCAGTGCAACTGAAGGTAGGAGAAACAGAGAAAAGGAGAGCAGCAGCCAGAAAGAGGTAATTTAGAGATAGAGTGGAAACAGAAGGGGCAGAACAAGCAGGATACAACAGTTGAGGGAAGACTAGCAGGGGCAGGAGTAGTTAACAATAAGTGCTAGGGGATAAGGTGACTGAATAGTATGCAGGTGAGTAAGGGAAGGGGTAGCTTTAGCTTGTACTGCGTGTGTGCCGCCCACAAGAGGACATAGACACCAAGTAAAATATACAAACATGGACATACAGCCAATGCAGGTGAGAAAAGGAGAATTACTACTTTTTCTCAAGTGGAGTTAGGGGTGCTTCCTGGGTGCCAGTACAGATAGCCAGCTTCGTAACTTCAGGTAAACTGGGAGCGATAAGCCAGCAGGAAAGGGACAGCCCGATGAGGAGCACTAGGCTTTAATGAGCCAATGCAGGTGAGAAAAGGAGAATTACTACTTTTTCTCAAGTGGAGTTAGGGGTGCTTCCTGGGTGCCAGTACAGATAGCCAGCTTCGTAACTTCAGGTAAACTGGGAGCGATAAGCCAGCAGGAAAGGGACAGCCCGATGAGGAGCACTAGGCTTTAATGAGCCAATGCAGGTGAGAAAAGGAGAATTACTACTTTTTCTCAAGTGGAGTTAGGGGTGCTTCCTGGGTGCCAGTACAGATAGCCAGCTTCGTAACTTCAGGTAAACTGGGAGCGATAAGCCAGCAGGAAAGGGACAGCCCGATGAGGAGCACTAGGCCAAGTTCAGTGTTCAACAGTGTTCTTCTGAACAGTATAATGTCACATTACCAGAAACTACAAAACAAAACAAAAAGCTGCTATACTTAACTTAGAAATGATAGAACAAAGTTTAATCTCACCACTTCACCATTAGTAAATTCTCCTGCTGGTTATAATCTCGAAAAAGTGCCACAGCTTAAATGTTTTGGATTTTGCTTTAGTGCATTTCTTTTTTCTCAATCCATATTAATTATATCCTTACCTCTGTAAACAGAATGGACCATTCGCTCGACAGTATCACATCTTCTTATGCATGCGACTCAGACTGCAGTTGTGAAAAAGGGGTATTTCTCCTAAATTTCAATATGGACTTCTTTTAGTGACTGCAGGTTCTTCATCAGGTTGTACGGACCAAGACCTTAGGTTTACAGTTGTTTTAGCCTGAACATCACTGTGTCATCCATCAAAAAGGCTGTGATTTTTCCATTCATCTGACAGCTACAATAGCCTCATGCTGCCTGGTTTACAATTTTTTCTGTCTGGACCCTGAAAATTTGGAAACTTGTTTCAGTCTCATTCAGATCTGCATCTTTTGCATTGTTTTTTACTAAGCATTTTTGTTCTTGCTTGTTTAAATGTCTTTGCTTTAAGCTATTACAATATTTTTAAATATCAACAGTGTATGGTTTGAGACATTTGTGTGTTTTCTACAAATATGTGTTATGCAGTTTATTGTATGTAACAGGTCATAGCAGAAACAAGGCCATTAGTCCTCCCTACTCATCTAAATAAAATGAAAACTTAAAATCACAATTGACAACACCACTATACTATGGTACATAAGCACAGAAGACATAGAAGAGGAGCACATATTTCCATGTCAACAAAAATATACCTTTTACCTGGCATAGGATCATTCTGTGGAATCTTTGACTTTCTGTAATGCATCTCTCAGTACTACAAAATCATGTTTCAGATTCACACTGCAGGCAATTAACTGTCTTGCAGAAAAAAATAGATTGACCACCTTTATGTGAATTTGTATGAATGTAGGGTATTTCAGAGGTGAACTTTGCTTCTTTGCCACACAACCTAATAATTAACTTTAAGGTGGGTGAGCTGACACTTTATGTCCCCCTCCTACACACACACACACACACACACACACACACACACACACACACACACACACACACACACACACACACACACTTTTCCAGCATCTCCAGCAATAGGATGACAATTAAACCCAAGTTTTCTGGTATGATGTCAGACAGGGATTAATCCCTATTGACCAGGGGAACTAGACTTGCTGTTGTTTCTGAATAAGATACTTCTAAATATATTCTGTTTAGTCCTGCAGTACAACAGTTCTCAATGTAAATGGCTCTCCAGTCCACTGTGGCCCTTATTTACAGGGACAGCTTGTAGATGCCCTAAGGCACAGACATATACCAAAGACATTCTAGCCCTTGGGCACTGATAATTGGGAAAGCTGGGGAATGAATGACTAAACTTAAAAGGTGTCTAGGGCTATTAGCCTTGAAATATCCTCTGATCCTATGAATTGCAAAGTACTAAGTGAGCAGGTCTTGAAATTTCACTTCACAACTTATCTTTCTCATGCAGAATCCTTGATTTGTTACCATTTAATCCTGATTGTTTTATTCTTTTCAGGATTATACCTTAACAATGTATTTTCAACAATGCTGGAGAGACAAGAGACTGGCTTACTCAGGAATCCCTCTGAACTTAACTCTTGATAATCGAGTAGCTGATCAACTCTGGGTTCCTGACACCTACTTTTTGAACGACAAGAAATCTTTTGTCCATGGAGTTACAGTGAAGAATCGCATGATCCGTCTTCATCCCGATGGAACAGTATTGTATGGTTTAAGGTATATGTCCATTTTTCAAAAACCATTACTGAATGCAGTTATACAGTAAAATATTAAAGTTAAAATAAAAAAAATATATATATTTGTTTTATGCATGCACATATCTACAATGCATACACATGCTTATATTGATATAATTAATCACAGAAAAATATGAGGCTTTCAGTGTGCAGACTATTACAAGCCTAGCCAATAACCAGAAGTTAGAAACAAACCCTGTATTATGTATCGCTGAGGCAAGGACCTCAATCATTATGCCACTTCATGAAGTTTAGGACTGTTATGAATTCCACTCAAAATATTTAAAAAAAACAAAGCAGCTTTGAATTGTTGGCACTTTTTAATATCATAATTATTGAAATGTTTCTATTGATTTATTTGTTTGTCTTTATTGACTGATGTGAACTGGTCCAAGATCTATTTTAGCCATGACCCCAGTGCTGTGCAAGCAATAATGCTGACATGATGAGAGTTAACAGTGTCAGTAGCAGTTCTGTAACAGGTAGTACACTCACCTTTGATGCAGACGGCTGTGGGTTCTATTACGACACTAGGTAGATCAATTACTGTCACTGCAGTGCAGCATAAGGGGATGCTGAACTCCTGTGTATGTTGTCCTTCAGATGATTAAGCCTAGGCCCCATCTTCTTGAGTTGGTGGTAACTCCGGTGGATGTAAAAGGTCACAAGGCACCTATCAAAAAGAGTTGGGGAAGTTTCCCAGTGCCCTGGCCAAATTTCTCCTTGTAATCTAAATACCACCTCAGGTCTCTCCTCAAAACAAGCTGCTAGCCCTGTGGGACTAACCTGGACAACAAATGATGGATCAATAAATAAAATTAATGCATGCCCTGATAATACCCACCCCAAAGGGTATTGATGCACTTAACAAATGGGGTATTAAATTGTTTTGCATTTTTTATTACTGTATAGTTTTTTGCATATATTTTTGTTGTAAAATAGTTCCTCTGACCAATCTTTCAAAACTGCTGTAGGATATCTAATTGTTGTTGAAATAAGTATGTTATATCTAAAAAATGAGTTATGTAAGTATTTAGTTTGGACACACAACACACACACACACACACACACACACACACACACACACACACACACACACACACACACACACACATGCACATATACACAAGCACATGTCCGTCAGTTGTAGCCACTTTGTTGAATGAATGGACCTCAGCTGTCTCAGTGAGACAAAATGAAGAAAAAAAATAGAATAATAGCATGTAAGGCATATCAGCCGCCCCTTCCAACCCATGATTAACTGTCCCTGGTTTTGCCACATAGTTCTGCTCTGTCCCTTGTAGAATGATTTATTTGCTGGTAAATCACTAAGGATTAATTCATTCACTAATGCCAGACATTACTGTTTCGTACTTATTGTTCAAGTAATGTGTACTGATGGGTTGCTTGTTGTTCACACTCTGTCTTTCTGTCTCTTTCTGTCTCTCTCTCTCCCTCTCTCTGTCACACACACACACACACACGTATGTTACTTTTTCTATTTATATATTTTAAGTTTTAAAGTCTTCTTTTCTGTCTGAGCATCACAGCACCTTGCAGGTTAATACCTTTTTAAAGAACATTTGTTCTCCAGTCAGGGTGAAGATGTACATTTTGCTAGTTCTATTATCACGTTAAGTAGTGTACAGATATTTAAGACAATTTGTTTAAATGTTATAGCATACAATGGCCATATACTAAGCATGCATGCAAAGTATTTGCATTATCATTTCTGACTCTCCTACAGCACTTATCTATTATGTCTAGGAAGCTGTTCAAAACTGAAAATATTTTGAGATTACCAAAGAAAGAACAAATATTGAACATTTATTAAAGATCTGTTCTGCAGTAAAGAATAACTATGTTATTAGGACACAGAGAGAATGCAATAAATACAGAAAAGAAGCTGATACTGAAGTGTTAAACTTAGAAAAAAAAATCGTAAGTGGGAAGCAGATGAACTGAGCATGCTCAATTTGTTTAGGTTACTTTTTGGTGAGCTGTCTTAATCTGTGACATTTACCAGATTGTATGTTATTTTGTTTGCTTTTGTTTTAGTAACTTAGTTGAAGGAGATTCTGACAGGGTAAGCCATTTTCTTCCATATCCCAAAACTCACAGGAAGGTGGACTGGACACGTGTGTGTGTGTGTGTGTGTGTGTGTGTGTGTGTGTGTGTGTGTGTGTGTGTGTGTGTGTGTGTGTGTGTGTGTGTGTGTGTGTGTGTGTGTGTGTGTGTGTGTGTGTGTGTGTGTGTGTGTGTGTGTGTGTGTGTGTGTGTGTGTGTGTGTGTGTGTGTGTGTGTGTATTTGTGCACGTCCTGTAACAAAGTGAGTCTCATCCATCACTAGCTGCCTACATTCCACCTGTTGCTTATCAGAATTCGCTCTGGCTCCTGTGCAAACCTGAATAGGAAAACTGAATATCAGAAAATAAATGAATGAATAACTGAAATAGTGAATGAATGAATGAATGAATGAATGAATGAATGAATGAATGAATGAATCGCACAGCTATCTATTAGTTAGAATTCCAAAATACAGAATATTAATATCTAGTTAATCTTTGAGCTGTAGTGTTTCAGTAGTAAAATAATAAATCAGGGAGTGCAATGAATAAATCTCCCTATTTGAAGGGGTACAGGGAAAAATCATTTCACACACCATGAGTGCAACTGCTGAAAACACTTTTTGGCCCTAGTTGATTTTTCAGCCCTGGAATTCTGCGTGACGTAATTTCATGCAATAAAGCAGCTCATTACTGTAATTTAGTCATTCTTTTTTCTGGTTACTGGTTA
Organism: Protopterus annectens; assembly: GCF_019279795.1. NCBI lineage: Eukaryota > Metazoa > Chordata > Ceratodontiformes > Protopteridae > Protopterus > Protopterus annectens. The sequence continues at coordinate 131,689,493 of NC_056735.1, forward strand.
CATTTAGGTATTTCAGTCAATAGTTCTACAGCTTGTATAGGTCAGATACTTCATGTTGATTTTCTGGAATGAAAATTTTGCTTCATATGTTGGTATCCGAGCCAACTTGCATTACTTCAGTGAAACTATTAAAACGCGTATACTTGGCACTTGTAATCACAGCGTATGAACATATGCTTCTTTTTAAATGTCATTTAAATATTTCAACCCAGACAAAATATGAATAAGACTAATCTCTTTGGATGTATTTGGTCCTGGTTAATGAAGAAAATTGGATATGATGAGTGTATCTAGTCTTTTATGTCTGAACTAGTATGTCTTTATTACAATTATGCTAAGGACTGTTCTGATGCTAGAAAGCACAAGACTGAACCAAGGCACTGCAATGATATATTCATCCAGCAAGAGTAAAATAGTTTCACTGTGTATGTCACTTCATTTCTGACAATGATTCTCAGTTCATTAAATCCCGATTTTGATAATTATCCTGAGTACATTGCTTTTATGCAGTTTTCTTTGTCTTATGTTCGATCTTTGTTCAGTTCAGATCATTTAAGTGTTCCAAAGCCAATGTTTCTTTCTTTCGTTAGGAGCTTTCCTTTATTTAAAAGAGAAGCAAGACACACTATTACTTTGGCCTAATTTGGCAATACTGCTATGACACTATATCTGTCCATCTGTTTCTGTCTATATATATGAATATATGTTTGAAAGAAAGAGCCACACGATTACTCCAGTTGCAGTAGTTCTGATTATATATTACCGCTAATGAACAATCTTAAAAAATATGCAGTGGTAGTTTAACTCATTAACAACTAGCCTGAGTGGAATTTTACACCTTCTGACACCTGAAAATTTCCTTCTGGACAGTTTATGCCTGATCTAAAATTCTGAAAAATGCGTTTTTTTTCAATTTACCTCTAAACAAATGTATATATCTTAAAAACTATAAAAGTCACAAAAAAGGTAAAAAGCAAAAATTATTCCACACAGACTTTGCTTCTCACTAGTTATGTTAATATATCAGACAGACATAATGGTGATTTTATATTGAACAAATAATTAGATAATATACCCCTGGATTCAATAAACCCCAAGTAGGCTTCGTGCAAAGCCTACACGGAGTTTACATGAATGTGCAGTCAGTGATGCTTGGTTGTGTGCAGCGAGCAGAAGCGTGCAATGAATATTCATGCCATACACTGTGTTTAAGGAAAGTTTCACGGCCAGCAACAGTGTCACCAGCCAGGAAACCATGTAAGTGACATGGATAGTACTCCTGTTTAAATCAGATCACTGATGGTCAGCAGTTTTGTGGAGAATTCCACAATGATCACTAGGGCTTCACAAATAGCCCTCAATCTCTCAGTGCAAGACATCTGGACAAAGGATAACATAATGGGGGACAATTTCCCTGAAACAGAGACATATTTGACATATTTGTCTTATAGAAATGTGCCAGAATAACCAGGGGTTTGTGTTAAGATACATGTTCTGAAGGATTTGAAGTATGAAACTCAAATGTATGTAATATTGAGTCACATCAGTCCCGAGGTCATCCCAGTGATATGGCAGAAAACCATAAGTTTGATAAGGAACACATCTGAACATTCTGTGAAAATCTGGACAGTTGAGAGGTATGACTAAGCATATGGTCCAAACACAGTATAGGACAGTGTATTTACAGTGCAGAGTATTGTGATACCCCATTCCTGGCATTCTGTACTGAAGCTGTGTAAATGATCTGTAAGGGTACTTGTAGAAATGAATAGAGGGAAAGAGGTCAGGTGAAACAACTTAATGTACAGCAGATGAGGGCATGTCAATAGGAGATGGTCGTAGGCAGCAACACCAATCACATATCTATATGTTACAGTAGGGACTGCAGAGTAAAAATGTGTATTAAATGACTGTCACACAAGGAGACATAACAATAGGGAGGATGTTTGTGTGAGATAAGCATTCTTATGTGAATAATGCAGAGAACATCAATCAAGGATCTGATGTACAATTGGGGTAGGGTGCATATTGTGAAGCTTTGCAAACTGATATGCCTGAATATGAGTGTAATCTCAGCAGAGGTCTCCAGTAAGTGGGACACAGGTAAATGTTCATGGGCAACATTAAACGACCCAACCACAATCATGGACAATTTCAGAATAATACCAACAGTAATCCCATGCATCTGACATATGTGATTTAGAGTGATAGGAGGTGATTCTGCACAAACACACTTGCACAACTATTATGATATGTCCTCAATCTATGATGGTGATTACACATACTGTCCTGGCACTGTAACATCTCCTGGGGGTGTTAGGAAGGACACTGCTATACCTGTATGCAACATTATGAGCAATAACTGCTAGCTGACTGGTGTGCATGGCATATACATTTATCTATATATATATATATATATATATATATATATATATATATATATATATATATATATATATGTATATATATATATTTATATATCAATAAATCACAATTTACACTGTCTTGAATGATAACCTTGCCATTAATGTGCCAAACTCCTATGTATGTAGTGTGTGCATCTCCAGAACAGGTAGCACACATGCATCTGATGGAAGATGTATAGGGACGTACATAAGAAGGGTGCATTGTACTCAGTTATTGATGTGATTAAGGCTGGGAACTATGGAGGTATTATGGCCTTTGATGTGGATGTCCTTCATATAACCAGTACTTGTGTTACATACAAGGGAGTAGTCAACACTGTAACCATATACTGGTAGATGTTCCATTTACCATCTACCCCAGGACACAGGTCACATACTTAATGGTATGATTATAGGGTGTGATGTCCACATTATACCTGGGTTGTGTGTTTGTTTTCCTGGAGAACATCGATATCTGTGCAGTAACAGAAACCTGGTTCAAGGCTCCCGAGAGCATCCCAGCACTACCAGGTTATACCTCATACCATGCTTTTCGGCCCCAAAACTTGGACCGAACCACAAAAGGAGGGGGAGTATCAATATTCGTCAAAGATACCCACACCTCCAGGTTGGTGGCACAGCACGAAGCATCAGAGACTATCCATGTGCAACTAACTGTGGGTAAAACTGCCTTCCAGTTTATAGCCTGCTACAGACCACCCTCCCAAACACAGGAACCCCACTTGGCCTTCCTGAGAATACTGGAAAATATGAAGGTCTCTCCAAACACCATTATATTGGGCGACTTCAACTACCCAAACATAGACTGGGAGCATTACTCTAGCTCCAACACCCTAGCCCAAAGGTTCCTAGAATTTATAAACTCAAATGCTATGGAACAACTTGTTACCACTCCCACAAGAGGGGAAAACATACTGGACCTGATCATCACCAACATGGGGGCACTATGCTCCAGACCAGAAGTGTATCCCTCACTGGTAAGATCAGACCAAAAATTAATCTCACTGGATATTCACATCCCGACCCCACCCCCTGCCCAGAAAACCACAGTGAAAAACTTCTCTAAAGCAAATTTCACACACCTCAAAACCAAGGCAAAATCCTTCAAAGCCCCCGGGCCTGTGGAAAATACGGCCCAGACCACAGAATCCTTTATAAACGCATTCTATGAACACCTTCAGGAATGCATGGATCATCCAATCCCAAATAAAACCAAGACCCAATCCTCCAAAGGCAGACGTCCTGTCTGGTGGACCCCAGCCATAAACAAACTATACAATAGAAGGAGGAAGCTACTACATGATAGAGCAAAATCCCAGAAAGGGAAGGCATCTCTGATCAGTATTAGCAAAAACTACGGGCACTCATAAAATCGTCTAAGGCCAGCTTCGAGAGAAAAATTGCACAGGACACTAAGGATAATCACAAGGCTTTCTTTAGTTATGTTAGGAACCTGGGTGGGAATTCCCAGATATGCTCAGAATTAGTCCAAAATGACAAAAAATACACCGAGCCCACAGACATTGCCAACATCCTAGCTGACAGGTTCAGTGCAAACTTCTCCCACCTCTCCCCACCAAAAGGGCAAATATCTATCCCAACAGAGTGCTGCCCCCCTGACATCTCAGATGCTCAGGTAAGAGCCGCTTTCTCCAAAGCAAAAAACACAGCATCAATGGGACCAGATGGTGTCCCGGGCTGCGTCCTACATGAACTCCAAGAAGAGCTAAACCCAAACATAAAACTACTGTTCAATCTTAGCCTTACTACAGGATATGTACCCAAAGAGTGGCGTACAGCAACAGTGGTCCCTCTCCACAAAGGTGGTGCCTCAGCGGATCCTGGAAACTATCGCCCCATAAGCCTGACTAGCTTGGTCTGCAAAGCTATGGAAAGGATCATCATGGACCTCATAAATAAAGATATTGGGGACCTACAGACACTGGATCCTACCCAGTTTGGCTTTGTTAAGGGCAGATCCTGCCTCTTAAACCTGGTTGATTTCTTTGAAACAGTCACCAAGGCAATTGACCAGGGGAAGGTGGTCCACACAGCCTACCTGGACCTGCTTAAAAGCCTTGATACAATACCCCACTCGGGCATTATAGATAAGCTCACCAGCTTAAATATAAACCCCTATGTCACTAGATGGGTTGCAAACTGGCTCAAGGACAGAACCCACATGGTTAGAATTGCTGGAGCCATGTCAGACTCCAAACCAGTTACAAGTGGCGTCCCACAAGGCTCAGTCCTGGGACCTCTCTTGTTCGGTATATATTTCTCGGCGGTACAGGCCAACACGGAAGGACTGTGGCTGACCAAGTTCGCAGATGACTGCAAACTGGGCGCCATAATCAACTCTCCAGCCAACATAAGCATCCTCCAAAAGGGCCTCATAGAAACAGACAACTGGTGCCAGAGCCATGGCCTCAAGCTAAATGCCAAAAAGTGTATAGTCATCCCCTTTGGCAAAAACAAAGTGCCCACAAATTACCACATAGGTGGTAATCCATTAAGTACAGAAGAAGTCATTAGGGACCTGGGGACCCAAGTTGATAGCAATCTCTCATTTGACAACCACATGGCCAAAGTGGTTAGAAAAACATTTTATATAGCCCACCTAATCATGAAGGGATTCACATCTAGATCAGGGAGGTCATCGTGCCTCTTTACTCATCCCTCATTAGGCCCATAATTGAGTACAATGCCCTTTTGGGATGTACCTTACCAGACAACTGCAGCAACTGGAAAGACCCCAAAAGTACCTCACCAAGAGGATCAAAGGGCTCAAACAGATGCCATATGCTGCCGGTTAAAGAAACTCCAGCTCTACTCAGTGGCATACCGCCTGCTCAGAGGCGATCTGTGCCTGACGTATAAAGCCATGTCCAACCCGGAATTAATGGACATGCTGCACCTCAGAAAATCCAAATCCCATCGAGTGCAGCTCGAGACTTGAACCTCAGCACTGAAATAAATAGGACATGCTGGAGGGACAGATTCATAACCCAGAGGCTCCCTTCACTCTGGAATAAAATCCCAGTCCAGGTTAGGCAGAGTCCCACATTGACTCTCTTCAAGAGGAATCTTGATGAGTGGATGGGAGATCGTAGGTTTACCCCGGCTATCACTTCTGTGTCACTGTTAGACAGAGGCACAGTATACTAACCTCAAGAAAAGGCATAGCAAAATTAATTTAAAATGGGTGGCGAAAGCCAAACACACTCTGGCTAGGCTTATAAATGCCCTAGGGCAGATAGCCTAGTATGAACCTCTGAACCTATGAACCTAAGTAACAAATCCCCCCATGCTTTCTTGTCATTGCATGTGTTGTCATGGCTACAGCAGCATTCTCTGGTATGTGTTGATACTGTCTGTAGTATACTAATGTCACAGTTGGAGTCAATGACTGCCCACAATCTATAGTCCTTCAGGCAGTTGTTTGGACATAGGATATGTATGTCATCTGTGATGTCCATCACTTAAATAATGGACAGGAAAGGGTCTAGCAGATAACCCTGATATATGGACCTGATCACTGGACCTGAGATATAGGTCTTTGCACACATTTCCACATAGTGAGATGCCATGTATGTCATATGCTGGTCTACCTACTTGGTGATATAGCTGTTTATGGCCACATCTGACAGTGTTGAGTGAATATCTCATTGTGAATTTGTGTCAAATTCCTTGGCCTGGTCAAGTTCCACAGGGTGATAGTGTTGTCATCATACATGCCCTGAATGACCTCTTTGACAAATCTATCAGATATAACAGACATGATGTAGCATTAAGAACTCACACAGGTCTGTTGCACACAGCCAAGGTATTACTAATGTCCATTTAGAAAAGATCCATGATGTCATGTTTGTCTACATCACAGTTGAAGAATGTCAGGATGTGTCTATACATGCATGCATCAGGTGCTGACCCCCCAACTCAGACGGATGCATGTTGATGTACACCCTTCTATAGGAACATAGCCCATGTGGAGAGTGTGTTGAAGTGTGTATTCAACCATGTCAGGAAGGTGTATGTGCTGAGTCATGCCATAGGTTATCTGTGATGTTGTCACAGCCCATTGATTCTGTACATCAGGCATGGATGAAGGTAAGGTGGTGCATACTGCCTATCTTGATTGGGCCTAGGGTTTTGACACAGTCCCCCATGCAGGTATCATTGAGAAACTCTCCCAGCTGGGATTAATCCTTATGTCAATAGATGGGTAACCAATTGGCTCAGAGACAAAATGCATCTTGTGAAAGTTGGTGAATCAACCTGTACCAGTAGTGCTGCCAGTACTGGTAAACCCAAGGGTTTTGTACTTAGACCTTTACATTTTGACTCTATTTCTCAGTGGTTCAGGCTAAACTACATGGCTTGGCTTACGGAATTTGCTGATTCTTGCATATTGGGTGCAATCATTGAGTCCAACAATGATGATAACTATGGCTTCCCCACTCTGGGTCAGTAATCAAGGAGCCTGAATCCTCACCACTGACACTGGAAAGGGACATGCACTTAGAATACAAATGGTATTTCCAGATGCAGCCCTCCCTGCATCAAGCACAGTTTCCCTTAAGCACACACAGGGACACACTGAGCCTGGGGTCTGGATTTCTCTACATATGTATCTCCCCAGATCCCCAGTAAGGCTCCCCACTGGTACAGCTTCAGGGTTAAGTCCTCAGCTGAGTTCCCAAACCAAGTCCTCTACCACTCTCTCTATGAAACCAGTGATTTGTGTCCCTGCCCAAGTAGCTCTCACACACACACACACACACACACACACACACACACACACACACACACACACACACACACACACACACGCACACACACACACACACACATACACACCTGGGAAAGGCTGGCACAAATTTATTAGCTATGACACCTTCTGTCCAGACTATAAGGTAGTCTCACTGCCACCGGTCAGTTACTATAAGGCTCTTAAAAAGGTATCCAATTATATTGAGTGAAATTAATATTAATACAAATGGTAATGTTGACCAAACAGCAAGGCTTTTAGGAGTGGTCAGAATTATCGCAAAATAAATATGTTCAAATACTCTCAAAACTTAAATATTTCTAAAAAGGGCCAGCCACAATGAAAAGTTTAAATATATTTAATAATAAATAATAAAATAATATGAAAATACTAAATATCTATTTACAGTAAACACCAGAGTTTCAGCCTCAGGAAATGTTAAAAATAACACAGCTGGAAAGATTCACACAGTTACAGAAAAACACTAACTAGTATCACTATATTTTCCTAACTGATCTACAAAATTACTTTTTTTACTTACAGAATAGAGCAAGGCAAGATAATATGGGTGAGTGGTCCTTGTTGTCAGATCCAAGACAGAATAAAGAATGCTGAGAGCAATCTCCTACTAATATCTAAATGCTATTTCTGGCTTAGAGAATTAAATCACACACATCTGGTCATCTGACTATGTTTCCCATGCTATCCCCCATCACTAGTTGTTGACAGGATTTTAGCACATATGTGTTACCATACACACAGACAACAGTATTTTCCTACAGGAACTGCAGCCTACTTTTGCACAGGCATTGCTTCTCTAGCTCCATTCAAATCTGTGGGATAATATCTTTATTCCCTAACTCATAAAGTCATTTAATTTCAGATATATTTTTAAAGTTTAAGATTAGCCTCTGTTCTTCCAGTCCTCTATTAAAACATATACATTTAATTCAGTTACAGTAACACATGTGCATTTCTTTCCTTTCCAGCAAGGCACACTGTCGATGCTTTCTAACACAAGCAAACCTCACAAATACATGTTCAGCACAAGCATCTGTACAAATAAGTTTGATATGCAAATGACTTAATTATTTACAAAATTTCAGCAAGCTATGCTGGCATATGTTACACACCCATTGCCCTACTTCTTCTGGCATGGCTGGCAGTGCCTCCTATGATCACAATAGCATACTACAAGAGGGGCTAACACACAAAAATGATTGATGACAAAGCCACATGATCTACAAATAAATGCAGAAATGTGTCTTCATGTTGTCCTTCTGAAAAGTGGAATCCCTTGCTAATTGCAACATTGACAATAGTCCTGCTATGCTGAAACTCAGTGATGCATGCACTGGGAACACATGTAGATAGCAATCTGAACTATGACCATCAAGTGTCTACACTGGTATCGAAAACCTATGTTATGCAAATCATCATATTCAGATCTTAGGATTGTATGACAGAACTGTACTTGAACATAATCAGAACACTAATAGAGTATAATGCTCTCTTTTGCATGCACCTCACCAGACAGTTGCAGCAGCTGGGAGACCACAGGGGTTTTTCATTAAGAAAACACAGTTCATACAAAACATGCCATGGTGTATGTGGATAGACTGACTGAAAGCCATGTCACTGTAAGCTGTATCATATAGGATGAGGTGACTTCTGCCTGGCCTCCAGGCCAGTCCCTGAGCCTGGCCTGGTGGGAATAGTGCATATCCACAAATCAGATATAACTAATGACATTAGCAGTGTCTGTTGAGAAGAATATGGTAACAACAGTGATCCACATGCTAGTGTAAAAGGCTTTCTGTAGTTTCAAGTAAGAGCACAGACACAAACACACAGTTGAGTGCAGTGAGAATAGAAACCCTACCTATCTAAGCACACAGACTACAGACCACTGTATTAATGTATTTAAGACAAGTACCACAGCTCAAGTTTGACTTTGAGTTTCTCAGGCAATACTTTATAGCTGATGAGAAGAATATGGTAACAACAGTGTTCCGCATGCTGGTGTAAAAAGCTCCCTGTAATGTCAAGCAAGAGCGGGCATGCACACACACACACACATACACACACACTTGACTACAGTGAGAACAAAACCCCTACTTATCTAAGTACACAGGCTACAAACCACTGTATTTAATGCAAGCACCACAACTTAAGTGTGACACAGAATGTCTCAGGCAATACTTTATAGCTGATGACATCAGCAGTGTCTGTTGAGTAGAATATGGAGGAGGGAGGGTGGCCTAATGGTTAAGGTGTTTGCCTTACAAGCACAAGGTGTAGGGTTTGAGTCTCAGAAGGGATAATTGGCTAAGCTTAAAATGGCTCGCAAGGGCAGATAGCTTAGTACTAATCTATGATCTATGATCTATGATCTATGGCAATAACCATGTCCCACATGCTGGTGTAAAAAGCTCCCTGTAATGTCAAACAAGAGCAGGCATGCACACACACACACACACACACACACACACAGACACACAGACACACACACACACACACACACACACACACACACACACACACACACACACACATACACACACACACACACACACACACACACACACACACACACACACACACACACACACACACACACACACACTTGACTACAGTGAGCATAGAACCCCTACCTATCTAAGTACACAGGCTACAGACCACTGTATTAATGCAAGCACCATGACTCAAGTCTGACACAGAGTGTCTCAGATAACACTTTATAGCTGATGACATCAGCAGTGTCTCATCAGCAGTGTCTGTTAAGGAGAATATGGCAATAGCAGTGTCCTCCATGCTGGTATAAAAAGCACTCTGTAATGTCAAGCATGAGCACAAACAGATCCCCACACCCAGCTGACTGCAGTGAAAATAGAACACCTACCAATCTAAGGTACACAGACTACAGACCTCTGTATTTAAGGAAAGTGCCACAGCTAAAGTCTGATTTGGAGTTTCTCAGACAACATTTTATAGCTGATGACATCAACAGCATCTTTTGAGGACAATTTGTCAATAACAGTGCCCCAAATGCTGGTATAAAATGTTTTGCATAATATCAAGTAAGAGCACACCCTCACACACAGTCGACTGCAGTTAGATTAGAACCCCCTGCCTAAGTACACAGACTACAGAACTCAGTACTTTTTCGCATTTGCCACAACACGTCAGACTTTAAAAAGACTACAGGTCATCTTATAGTGGATGACAGCAGGCCATGTTGGAGAGACAAAATTAGGAAGCCCACATGAAATTGATGTGTAGACGTGCAAATATCAAAATAATGTCAATCCATGGCATTGAAGCAGTAACTGTAGGATGCGCACTTCTGCTCTTCTGTTTAGACACACACACACACGCACACACATGCACACACACAAACACACACACACACACACACACACACACACACACACACACACACACACACACACACACACACACTTGAATACAGTGAGAACAGAACTGCTACCTAATTACACAGACTACAAAACTCACTAGTTTTAAGGGAGCACCATGGACGAATTTTGACTTTTACTTAACTGCAGGTCAATGTATATGTATAGTGGGTGATATCAGCAGGCCATGTTGGAGAGAAGATTGGGAGGTCTGCATAGGTGCATAACTTCATAGAGTCATAGGACGTCACTAGCCTAACAGCCCTAGGGCATTTACAAGCCTAGCTATGTAAAAACACAATGACCATTATTGAGCACAGTTAGATGGTCATTGTTAGCAGATGGATTTTGTGATCAGCACTGACTGGCCCTGTACATGAGGGGCATAGATGCCACCCCAGGGATGAATTTACAATCATCCATCCAATTGTCAAGGTTGCACTTGAATAGGGTCATTGAGGAGCACTGCTTCACATGCAGTGGAAGCCTATTACAGAGGAGTGTCAATTTCTGGGAGATATATCTGTCCCCCAGCATGTTCTGTTTATGTCACAGGCTAGGTTGCGATCCCTGGAGTAAGTTATCCTTGTCCATTTGATTTGCAGATGTCCAGCATTTCCAATAGTGCAGGGTCGAGACTGCTCTGTAGGTCAGGCATAGGTCACCTCTCAGCAGACTGAATGATACTGAATACAGTGACAGGTCTTTCCGTATTTCCATGTATGTCATGTTTCTGAAGCCCAGTAAGGTACAGACATAAGAGGGCATTGTACTCAATTAGTCATCTGATAAGGGTAGAGTACAGCAGAGCTTTTCCCTCCCTGGTCTTGAATGTGATGGCCTTATTTATGAGGTGCACAAGGTAGAATGTGTGTCTCACCACTATGGGCACATAATGATTGAAGTGTAGATTGCTATCAACATGTTCTCCCAAGTCTTGCAACACTGTTTGAGCTTAGAGGGGTGATGTGTATATCATAATTAGCTGGGGAAATTCATTTCCACAGGAGATAATGAGGCATTTTTTGCTTTAAGGTACAGTCCGTAAGTTTGGCGTCAATCATTTGCCTGTGTCAGCTCCTTCTCTAATATGTTAATATCATTGGAGAACATTATATGACTGTATCCAGTTGACAGTCATCTACAAACTTGGCAAACCACAGGCCATCTATCTTTGCCTGGGATTCAGAGAAATGGTTTCCAAACAGCTGACTGCCTAGTTCAGATCCTTGTGGTATTCCACTGGTAAGTGTTCGAGTGATGGAGGTGCAGCCCCCAACTTTGATAGTATGTATTCTGCTGGTGAGACAGTTGACTGCATATTCATCTAGTAATGTATGTGTTAATTCCCAGATGGGAGATTTTCTCTATGATACCTGAATGGGGGATAGTGTCAAAGGCCTTGGATAATTCATCATAGGTGGTATGTCCTTTTATCCCTCATCCAGGTCTTTGGGGTCGGTATTAAAGAAGTCCACTAAGTTTAATAAGCAATATGTACCCTTGACAAAACCAATATGGGTCAGTCAAGTGTGTTGACGGTCACCCGTGTCCCTGTGGATACAGTCCATGCTGATCCCTTCCCTAGCCTTGGAGATAAGGCATTTTAGGCTTATGGGTCAATAGTTTTAGTTCTGCATGTTAATAGATTGATGTGCATTACGTATCACACAAAGTTGGATATTAGTTTCTGTAGTGTAGGTGATATATGTGTGGAAAAAGTACTGAGACACCAGGGTTGCAGTGCTTGGAGGGAAGCAACACATGGTTATGTTGTAAATATGTGACATGCTGTTAGATAGGGCCTTCAGTTTATGTTTCCACATGTAATTTCATGTTATAGACAGGAAATGGACAGTAAACAGCAGTAATACTTAATAATACTTACTTTTCCATAGCGAGGTGAGTAGTGGGTTTTCACAATGCATGGCAAAGTATTTGTGCATGGAAGATACACATTTTCAATACTATCCATGTTTACACATAGCTAAGCAATGTACAAAAGTGAGTCACATTGCTAAAGTCTGGGAGTTAGTATTGAGTCTATGACACACACCTGCTTCTTAACTGACTCTGTGGCAGCAAGTTAAATTTAACTGCATTGACACATTTCTTTTTGAGCCCAGACACTACTGGGTTTAAATCCAGGTGCATCCAATACTTTAAAGACTTAATTAAACATGAATTCTTTATAGTACATGTATTGCTGTGTGTTGGCATAGTGCAGTGGGGTTAAGCAACACTATGAGTATAACCACAGCATTTTGCCACAGCTCACCATCACTGTGCATTGCTGTGTGATGCACACCTCCACGCAAAAACAGAGACCAACAAAGTGAAGGGATCCATTACTTTGTCTGCTACTTATGTGTGCCATATGTGATTCTATTTTTGACCAGATAAAATGTGTTAAAATGGGGTAGATAGGAGAGTGCTGAAATGGGTAGCACATGGGGGGAGAACAAAAGGAAAGCAGTACAGGAATGTGCAGGAGAGAGGTAGAAAAGAACCATAGCTTTCCATTTCTTTAACAGTGTAAAGTGAAAATATGTGCAGAATATTAACTAAATTTGGACTGTCACCTCCACAAAGAAGGGTAGCTGCAATGCACCAATGTTCTATAGCCAATTGGACTGAATCAAGGGTGTCAAGAAGACATTTGCGAGAAATAGAGAGCCATGTATGGGACAATTTTTTTTTTTATTTTAGTAAGAGAGAGCTGTTGGGGAAGAGACATAAGTGTGTCTGGGTCAGGTAAGTTAGGTAGGTGAGGAAACAATTGCAAGCATACAAGATAAACAAGACAAGAGACAAGGACTGTGGTTGACACAAAAGGTTCAGGGACTCCATCACTGGGGTGAGGGAGGGCACAATGCAGACTTATGTCCATCAAGCTTGGAGACAAAGAGAAATGAGTCTTCATCCTCTGGACTGTCATCACTGTCACCTTACTTCACTAGTGCCTGGAGTGCTTGATATCTCCTCAGCCTCCCATGGGCCATGAGGGAGAACAGCCTCTCCATCCGGTGTAGGTGTGCACCAATAGTGGATAGCACAACCCTATGCACCATCCCTGGCAACTCACTGCAGGTGATGTAATCACCACCTCTGCCACTGCTCCCAGAGGCTACCATTGCACCAGCTTCAGGGGCAGGACTACCTGAGGTCACAGGTAGTGCATGGGCAGCAGAGGCAGTGCTGTCAGGTTGGCTCCCAAATGTGATGGGTATCAGTGTTGGAGCCCGGGGGCAGGCTGATCCACTGGGGCTGGCCTATGTCACTGTGCTGTGGATTATTTAGTGATGTGGTACACATGGGTGACATGGAAACATTTTGACAACACATAATAGAAAATATAAAAAAGAGAAAGAAGATTTGGGGTGAGAGAAAAAAAAGAGATAAAATTAGTGCCATCATATATGACATACAGTGCATTAATGCAATTATGTAACTATATTATCTCAAGTATTACATTTAAACATACATCCTAACAGATGCACACTATACTACAGATTGCCGAAAGTAGCCCTTGATATGTGCATATATTGCACATATGCATGTTCTAGTTATACAGATTATAGTTTACAGCAGTGCATTTGTGCCACTGCTGTGGAGTTTTTTTAATATAATGTAAATATTATTAAAGAAATAGAGTTGTATAATTGTGAATTGTGGTATTTGAACATACAGCCTCTGACTACAGTCTAATATTGGACTCTTATAATTGGATTGTGCTACAGACTAATAAAATATCCTGGACTCCTGGATGCCCCATCTCTGTGCCCTTTACCTGGCAACTTCCCCACTAATGCCAGCCATGTCTATCAGCAGAACTAAAACAACAGAGACTGATGCTTTCCCGCCAAATCCAGTTATCACATTTACTGGTAGTGCGCAAACCTGAGCACCATGTCTGTGTGATGTTCTGCAGAGAGCAGCAGTGCCAAGCAGTGAGGAATGAAATAATTGCAATTGGAAGGCTAATCTGACACTTGGCCTTAGGCTGAGAGGTGTTTACTGTTGTACCCCGGAAATATAAATATATATGAAATTGGAAGGTAACTGTTTCATCAGTTAGGTTTGCAAACATGCACTGGGGGTTTAACTGTAATGAGCTGACACATTTTTTTTTATCCTTCCTACACTACGAAAATTAAATTTTACACTGTGGGATTCAAACCTAGGCATAAGGGGCAAACCACTTTCTTCTACAGCATTAACTTTCCATCTTTGCCACAGAAGAAATGCTGCTCAGACATACTCAGGAATCATAAGTCTGTGACCTGACAATGTTATTGGATATAGATCCAGTTGGGTATGCGGCTTATGCAACTGTGAAGCCCATGCAAGTCCAGATAGTAAAATTATACTTACAGAGCTATAGTACACAGTATACTCTCAATCATAGATCTGAAAACACAACACATACAACTAATTCACTGGCTGACTGCAAGGTGCCATCCATGTTCTCTCAGCTGATCTATTTTTTAGAATATTGTAGTACAGATATGGTGTAACAGGCATAGGTTATCTTTAGCTCAGGTTTCAGTGATAGTTATTATAATTTTCTGTTTATGTATCCAGCTTTTAAGAATCATTTATTATCTGTTAACAATATGCACATACTATACTGAAGAAAACTGATGATAAATACCTCTGAAGAAATGCTGGAATAATGGATAACAAACAGTGCTGTCTTATTGTAACCGGAGGGATGGTTAGGTGAGATTACTTGAATTACTACTTTTTGAATTAATTCTTACATGGATGAGCTAGATAAGTATAACATTTCTGCATGTATTATTGTACTTCTGCTTATACTCAGTAGTTGCCTGAGTGAGGTAAAAGTTATTTCCTGTTTACTACCAGCATGCAGCTATCATATATTTTGGGCGTTTTTCCTGGTTTTGTCAGTCACATGTGAAAAGTAGGTGAGAGGAGGAAGGGCTCAGTAATAAATAAATGTTATACCATTTCTACTGAATTATAATGATATACTATTTCTACAGAATTATAATGAATGCCTACTCAAAAGATTATGTGCAGCAGTTATCACCTGTGTCTGAGCATGCATAACTTTCAAGTGATGAAATGCAGGTCATTATCACATTAACAATAAGTGCAGTTCCACTATAGCACTGAGTCATTATCAGTTTTCAGGTAAAACTCTCAGCAGCTGTCACCGTTGAGTAGAGGTTGTTATCACATTGATGAATGCACAAGCCAGATTTGTTTTTTTGTCTGTGTGGAGTCATTTCAAGCCACCCCCACCAGTTTCTTTCTATCATTTTTACAATTTGTTTGATACACAGTAAAGTCCTCATTGTGGTTATATGGTTCCCAAAAGAGACCAAAATGCATATAAATGTCTTGGAGAAGAGAACGGTCTTTTTAGAGTTCCAGGCCTTTCAGAACTCCTTCCTCTAGGGATAACTGCTGTCCAAATGAACAATATGTCAGTAGTTTGGTACATCAACAAACCAGGGGGAATATGTAAATGGAAAAGGCAGAGGTATGGCAGAGTGCTGGCATTACATGCAATTGGGAGCCATTGCTGCTACCAGCAGTCTGAGTGGGCAGCCAGAACAGGTATGGGACACTTCAGACACCCACCAGCTGAAGCCCCATGCCTGTCCTCAGCATATTCCTTACTCTGCTTTTTCTCTTTACATGTGCCCTTTCTGTGCCCGCTTGTCAGTCATTGTGTGTAACTTGGTGTTTTCTCGGCTGGTATGTATGTACCTCTATAGCATCACTCATTGTGTGTCATTTGGTGTTATTAAGAGTGGTAGGTATGTACCTCTGCATCATCATCACCAGTTATGTACCTTATCAAAAGAATAATGCCCCTGTGCATAGGAGTGAAGATTTGGATGAGCTAACCAGGTAATGCATATGATATACATTTATATGTAGTCTTCAAATACATCTCTCAAACATCACTAGTAATCTGTTTGCATTTCTTTCCTGTGCAGGTGCGTCCACCTTGTGACAGTGACATGGCATCATGAGCAGGAGAACGACAAGTGAGAGTGTGGGTGTGTGGCCATTCCTACATTCACTGGGCTGCCAGCCATGCCTCCAGAAGTGAAAACCACTACAACTTCAGCTTTCCCACATCTAGTGAAAAGGTATACTGGATTGCAAGAAGTATGCATTGGAGCGGACTCCTGCAGTTGTTGGAAGGGAAGTGTTCCATTTACCCTGAGCCTGACATTCTTGTGCTGCACATTGGCGGGAATGATGTCATCACTCACCCACTCGGAAGGCTACGGTTTCAAATCAGAACAATTTTTGAACACCTGCAGTCATGGTGGCCAAGTTGTCATTTTTGTGGTCTGACATAATTCCTCACCAGATATGGAAAACAGCAAACAGTCAATGGGCAGCGCAGAAGGCCAGATGTTTACAGAATAGTTTCATGCATGGCTTGATGCACAGGGTAGGTGGATCAACAATCTGCCATAGCAGCATCACCACAGAAGATGTTCACCTTTTCAGAAGCGATGGCATTGACCTAACTAAGGATGGCATTGCATTGTTCTTGACTGACCTCCACAATGGCGTGATGACAGTTATGCACAATATATTGGTAACATGCAGCTAGTTAGAACGAATGGAAAACAGCCATGACCAAGTAGGACCAGTATGGTAAGAAACTGTATTGTTATATTTTATGAATGCCATTGTCCACTACTGATGACACAGGAAAATAACTGCTAGGGAACTTGTACACATGCTGAGTAACACTTCATTTTCAGATTGTAAAATAACTATCGGTATGCTGTGCGCAGGTACAGATAACCATATGATGTAGAATTGTGTTATGTAAATTATGATATTTTTCTTAGTTTGGCAAATAACTGTGGTAGGGAGATAGTGAATATGCTAAGTAAGAACAACTGTTTGAGGAGAGTGCCACGTACAAGAGGATATGCAATTAACCATCCTGCAAACATATCACAGTTTGGTTACAATTATGGTCATGAGAGTTATGATTTCTTTTCCTATTGTGCTAAATAACTTTGGCAGGGAACATAGGGTAAGTAATACCTCATTTCGAAGGCAGTATTAGTTATAGGATGGAAAAAGAACTGTGTCTGTATGCTGCACAAATGTACAGATATCACATTATGTTTAGGACTTCAATTATGAGAATTATGATATTGTTTCATATTTGGTGAATAATGTTGTCAGGGAACATGTCAGCATGCTAAGTAGCAGCTCATTTTGAAGACAGTATTAGTACTTGCAAGATATAAAAAGAGCTGTATCTGTATGCCATGCACATGTCCAGATATCACAGTTTATTTGGGAACATGGTTATGAGAATTATGATATTTTTTCGTATTTTGCCAAATAACTTTATCAAGGAACATGTCATCAGGGTAAGTAATAGCTCATTTTGAAGACAGTGTTAGTCCTTACAACATGAAAAAGAGCTGTGTCTGTATGCTGTACACATGTACAGATATCACAGTTTGTTTAGGACTCAGGTTATGGATGGAAATGATGCTTTTTTTCATATTTTGGTAAATAACTTTGCTAGGGAAAATGTAATTGTGCCAAGTGATACCTCATTTTGAAGAGAGTATTAGTCTTTACAATATGATAAAATAACTGCATCTGTATGCTGTAGACATATACAGCTATCAAAGTTTGTTTAAGACTAAGGTTATGAAAATTATGAATTTTTTTATAGTTTGGTAAATAACTTTGCAAGGGAGCATGTCAATGTGCTAAGTAAGACCTCATTTTAAAGACAGTATTACTAGTAACAACATGGTAAAGGAATTGCATCTGTATGCTGTACACATATACAGATATCAATGTTTGTTTAGGACTTAGTTTCTGGAAATTATGATTTTTTTCATATTTTGGTAAATAACTTTGCAAGGGAGCATGTCAATGTCCCAAGTAATACCTCATTTTGAAGAAAGTATTAGTCCTTACAACATGGTAAAAGAAGTGTGTCTATAATGCTGTACAGATGCATAGATATCACAGTTTGTTTAGTCTTGTGGGATTATGAAAATTATACATTTGCAATATTTCTCATTATTGTGCCCATATCTTTCCAAGGGAGTATGGTGACGACATAAATGAGGCATCATTTTGAAGCTGACAATAAGCCACACAACTTGTATGCTGATATGTAGTCTCTGTCTGTTACAGCTGATGATATATTATGCTTTGTTTATTTCTAAATTATGAGAACTATAATATTAATCATATTTCTGTGAATATCTCCATAACAGAGCATCACACAGTAATGGTTAAGGTATAATTTTAAAGTTGACATAATTGTAAACAAATAAATTACAAATTGTATGGGTCTACATCGTACATTCACCAAGATATTGTGATTTGTTTTACAAAAAAGGTAAGAAATATGCACAATATCAGCATTCCTTGGCAAATATTTAATAATTACTTGGATACACACTGTCAATATTTACACTGTTGGAAAGGTCAGTGTCTGCTGAACAACTTTCGCATTTACATTTTTAGTCTCGCTATTATGGTTAAAGAGTTATGTTCATTTGTTTTCTGTATGGTATTACAAATAGAATTATCTGAAAATGAGCTCAGGTTGCACTGTTGTTCTATGGTGGAAGTAAGCAGGCAGCATTTTCTGAGCTGCTCTGGAGTGAATGAATTAATGCTAACAGTCTGAATTGGAAACTGCACTCACTGGAAGCACTCCTTATCTTGGAAGATGCTAATGTCTGTGCACACACAGAGACACAGTTCAAGGCCACAGAGAGCATGCCAGCCATGCAAGACTTCAATGCCTTCTACACATTCAGACCTCAAAATGAGCATGAAAGAACCAAATGCAGAGGTGTATCCATCTTCATTAAAGACAAATACACCTTAAGACTGGTCAAACAGTATGACTCCCTAAAGCTACTCAACGTCCAACAAACTGTAGGTAAAATCCCCTTCCATATCATTTTTAGCTACAGGTCCTCCACCATGAACCACAAAAAACACTCTGCCTACCTGAGCTTATTTGAGTCACTCACTATACAGCCAAACACCTTGGTCATGGGTGATTTCAACTATCCTTCCATCAATTAACCATCATATATGAGCACAAACATGCTCACTCTTAAGGTTCCTGGACTTCATTAATAAAATTTTCTGGAACAGATAGTCTGCACCCTCACAAGGGGCTCAAATGTCCTAGGCTTAGTACTCATCAACATAGGGGGTCTCTGCACTACCTCATGTGTGCTGCCCTGCCTCGTAAGGTCTGATCATAAATCAGTCTATTTCAAAGTAACAAAAATACCTGACCCACCCTCCAGAGCAAAAAGGATGAAAAATGTCTCCAAAGCAAACTATAGCCTCCTAAACAATGGCATAAATAGCTTCACCCCCCCTGCTACCACTATCATCAATGATGTCTATACAGAGCTGTACACAAATGCCCTGTATAAATGATGCAGTGGTACAGCAGTTTGTATTACCACCTCACAGAAAGAGGTTCACAGGTTCTGTTCTTGGCTGCTGCCTTCTATGCGGAGTCTGCATGTCCTCCCTCCATTCATGTGAGTTTCCTCTGGGTGCTCCAGTTTCCTCCCACATTACAAAAACATGTGTCTGGAGTGCTTCTCTTTGGGCCGCCACTGAAAACTTGCTTGTTTCAAGTCAGACTTTCCTGATATACAAATGGTAAATAAATAAACCAACACCTATACAAATGTATAGACTTGGTTGTACTTGAGTTGATCAAAACAAGGTCCTCACAAAAAAAACAACCCCCCCCCCCCAAAAACAAAACAAAAAAACAAGCCACCCTGGTAGAAATCAAGCATAAATAGGTTATACAACACAAGGAAGAAAGTAATGTCTAAGAACAAGAAGGAACTGACTCAGCAGTGGAAGGACACCTTCCACAGCTTGAACAAGCAAATTTTATATTTTGTAAAGTTCTCTAAAGCCAATTATAAAGCTAAACTAGCATCATGGACCTTATCAACAAAGACATAGTTGACGTTCAGACTCTTGACCTGACCCAGTTTGGCTTTGTTAAGGCTAGATAATGCTTATTAAACCTGTTGGACTTCTTAAAAAATGTCACCAAAGCCCTGGATGAAGGCAAAACAGTACACACTACCTATCTTGACTTAGACAAGGCTTTTGACACAATCCTCAACTCAGGCATAGTTAAGAAACTCACCCAGCTGGGAATTAACTCATATGTCACTAGATGGGTAGCCAACTGGCTCACTGACACAATGAATACAGTCAAAGTTGGGGATTCCACCTCTACCAGCAGACCAGTGGTGTAACACAAGAATCTGTGCTGGCCCCCCTACTGTTTGGAATCTATTTCCCAGAAGTCAAGGTGAAAGTAGATTGGCTGTGGCTTAGCAGGTTTGTCAATGATTGCAATCACTGAGTACCCAAGTGAAGCTGACATACTACAAGAAGGACTTACACAGACAAATTAATTGGTTCCAAAGCCATGGACTTAAACTAAATGCAGAAAAATCAATTATCATCCCTTTCAGCAAAGGAGAAGCCCCTGCAAATTACAAAATTAACAGTACCCCCCTTAGCTCAAACCCTGTAGTGAGAGATTTGTGAACACAGGTTGATAGACACTCTTAACTTTGATCATTGCATGTCCACAGTAGTAAGGAAGGCCTTCTATGTTGCACATCTCATGAATAAGGCCATCGCATCCAGAGCTAACTCTCCTGTACTCATCCCTTATCAGACCACTAAAAGAGTACAATGTTCCCTTCTATATATACCTCACCAGACACCTGCAGCAACTGGAGAGACCTCAGAGGTTTCTCACCAAGAAAATTCAGGGCCTTCAACACATGACCTATATGGACAGACTGAAGGCCTGGAAGACTCTGTCACTGTATGCTGTATCTTATAGGCTGCTGAAAGGAAACTTGTGCCTAGCCTACAGAACAGTCTTGGACCCTGCCCTAATGAAAATGCTGCACATCTGCAAGTCAAATGGGACAAGATTCACTTGCTCTAGGGATCTTAACCTAGCCTGTGACATTAGCAGGACAGATATGTCTCCTAGAGATTGTCACTCCTTTGGAACAAATTCCCAATTTACATAAAACAGAGCTTCCCAATGGCCCTATTTAAGTGCAACTTAGACAACTGGATGGAAGACAGTAAATTTACCCTGGGGGATATCACCCATGTCCCTCTTGGATAAGAGCAGTCAGTGCTGATCATAAACTCATGCTGCAAATATAGACCATACAACTTGGTCAGTAGGGGAACAGGGGTATAACATAGCTAGGCTTATAAACGCCCTAGGGCAAACAGCATTGTAACCTCGTATGAACGTATAAGAAAGAGTGAATATAATGCAAAGTGGAACAACAGTAAAAGCTTATGGAATATCCTGTATTAGAACCCAGGACCATGTGAATGGCAGTCCTACACTTACACCTGTTGCCACAAGAATGTTGAAATAAGACTTATCTGTTTTTCAGTTGATTGCTCTAAACTGTGTTGTCACTACAGTGAGAAAAAAGATTGCATACCCTGTACTAAAACCTAAGACCATCTGTACTCAAGCCATACACTTTCACCTACTGCCACAAGACTAGTTACACAACATTCTCCAATTTACTAAGTATTCTTAATGTCTTTGTGCTAACTACCACACCACACTGCTTAGTGGATTTGTGCAGTGCTCAGCAGAATTAATTGAATGTGAATGGTTTCCATTATTGGCTATCTGAGTCATGTCTGCATGTGTTCTGTCTGCTATCTGGGTGGGCCAGTTGCCCAGTTTTGTGCACTGCCACACATTGAACAAATGAGATAAGCACAGTCAAACCTGACATTCATTTTCTCCATTTCCAATGATTTCACTAAGTGCCACATCACCCAGTCATTGCCCCTGAAAAAAAAAATAAAAAAAAAAAACAAGAAAGAGAAAAAAGAAACAGACAAAAGAGGCAAGTAGTTGAAATGAGGAAAATCAGTCTGACATGTACACTAGAAAATATTGGTTCAAATGAGATATTTCTGTATAGATCTGGATTTGAATTTTTACTCTAATGAACATTCAGAACAGAGGAAGGGTATCTTATCCCTTTTTGCCACACAAACAGCAGGAACTGAAATCATTCTTCATACAACCAACTGTAACATCATCCACAGTAATATGAAACCATACAACTGTTATTTGTATATTTATTATTTTTAGATGTAGTTCACTAAGTGATCATATAACCAGTTATGGTTATTACTTGCAAATATACAGCTCTGCCTTACCTCTTCTGTGTTTCTTGGTCATTTTTCTCTCATCTGACCAGTAATCTGAGACATGCAGTCTGTAAGCCAGTCTATATCATTGGCCTTAAAATGTGTGAGGATATCAAATGGAAATAATATCATATACAGTTGCCAACAAATGAAGGAGAGGATGTATTTTAATGAACAGAACCTGTAAATTGTGTGCTGCTTACTTACATTTCCAACCTTTCATATAATACTTTGTAAGGCTAACCTGACACACCAACTGGATGTAGGGCAGCCTGCAGTGTTGTTATGTTTTCCTTCTCTCAACCAGTAATCATTCACAGTTGCAATCCACTAAAAACAAACACTGAGGGAGTGCCTGCACTATGTTGACATCAGCTACACAGAGCCAAGCATTTGGTTTTCAGCAATTCTAATCAGTTCACACATGATTAGCATCATCACTGTGCTAACAGTGCTGAATCTACACCATACAAAAAGACAACAGTATAGCTAGAAAAACTGAGGGTGAGGACACCTGTTTATGTGGAGAACACAGAACAAAGGCTATTACTTTGTGATATATCTGCACAGAAGATTACTGAAATTGATAAGGTATGCTTGTATTTTGTCAGGATATGCTGGAATGTAATTAAGAAAATTTTGAAGTAAAGGTTTTTACACTTTTATCTGTCTGCGTTAATTAGAAGTGTACTGATGTCATGGGTATTTCACAGGTATACGTGATTGGCAGTACCTCAAAATGGAATGTTCTATGAAAAATCTGTAGACATGTTTCAGGGACAGTTCATTTGTAAGCAGTTTTAACATTTCAAAGATGGTTTGTTAGCAAGATGTGTCATTTTCCTATTCTTTTGGGAGGGAAGCAAAGCTGCATTTCTGTTATGGCACAAACAAGGATAATTAAGACATGTTGCTATTGTTACTCTCCTTTTTTTTGCATACAGCCTGTTGTTTGTATTTCAAATCTCTAGACTGCTTTATGGTTTTCCAGTGGGTAATACTGAGATGCTACCTTTTCTATTTTATCTGGGAACAATTATTTTGTATTTATGTGACACTTACTATGTGTGTATTATCCTTCTGTTGTCTTTTAGAACACCTAGGACTATACCACCCAGGCATTACACACAACTTGGCAGTTAGTAGATGTAAGCCCTTTCTATTTATGTAGAGCCTTCCCTGTTCCCCAGGCAGTGCCTTAATTTCTATGTGTGTGCAATGTTTGGCACCTAGTACTTCAGGGCATTGTGCTACATGGTAGAATGCCTGCATATTTCTGGCCCTGTCCTCAGGAGTACAGGAAAAATATATGTGGACCCTGGCATGTTGGAGTACAGCATTCAGGAATTGATGGCAGATTCTGGATGCTGATGCCTGTCACACCCTCAGCATATCCCCTGTTGGTCTTTGAAATGTACATGTAGCTAAGATTCTAAGTGCTACACATACCTTTGTCTCCACTGGAATGTGTTCCCTCAGTTTTCCCTGGGATTGAGTTGAGGATGACAGAAGTTATAGAGTTCCTGTAATGTGTGTCTATCCACCCCGTAGTGCTCTACAATTTTCATGTCATGTAGACTGTGATAAGTTAAATGGGTTCTGAAAATTCTTCTCTGTCTTGGCCTTGGTCTATTAGAAGCAACAGCAGCAAAGACGTCAAGCTGTTGCACATACACATGAATTAAAGCAACAGTGTGATACCCCAGCACTGGCCCAGTAATCAAGCAGCCTCAATCCCCACCACTGGCAACAGTGGGGGATGTACACACTGGGGGGGATGACAAGTACACACACAGTAAAGTGCAATTTCCCTTAAGAGCACACAGAGACACAGTTAGTCTGAACTGGTTTCTACCTCTATCTCCAGATCTCCAGTAAGACTCCACACCAGCACAGCTATAGGGTTGAGATCTCAGCTGAGTGGCCAAACCAAGACCTCTAGCATTTTCTCTATCCAACCAGTGCTTTGTGTCCCTGCCCAAGTAGCTGACACACACACACATTTTGACATTTGATTTACACATACGCGCACACACACACACACACACACACACACACACACACACACACACACACGCACACACGCACACACACACACACACACACACACACACACACACACACACACACACACACCTGGGAAAGCAGGTTTACTAGCTATGTCCCATTCTGCCCAGACTATAAGGTAGTTTATGCCTGCCACTACTTATCAACTACTTTAAGGCCCTTACCAAAGGTTGTCCAATCTTACTGTGTACTGTTGATATTAATCCAAATGGTAGTTTGACCAAGAGCAAGGCTATTAGGAGTGGCCTGCACAGTGTCACTAAACAGATATGCAAGTACACTAAGAGCTTGAATATGTCTCACAAATATCAGCCACAAAGATAGGTTTAAATACATTTAATAATAAATAATAAAAGAACACAAAAATATTCAGTAAATCATCACAGTAACTTCAGAGTTCAAAATTACAGAAAATATTTAAAACAATATAGCAGGACAGTCTCAGATAAATACAGAAAACCAATCTTTACTATATTCCTTACTGAATCTAAAAGAAATTATTGTACCCTAGTTGACTTACATACAGAGCCAGGCAAGACAGATGTTATGAGTGGGTTTTTCCAGCTGATGCTGCCAGGTCAAAGACAAAATACAAAATGCACTCTTTCTCTCTCTCTCTCTCTCTCTCTCTCAGAGAGAGTCCTTAAATTAATATTTCAAATATTTCTGCTGGGATACTTGCAGCATGACATAATTTATTGTCATCTGACTTCAGTTCCCAGGCTCAAAAACAACCATTGAGGTAGCATTTAACATCATCCTGTGAAAATACATAGACAAAGGCTTTTCCTCAGATGTTTGCAGATCCTGCAGTAATGTGGGATACTACTCAGAAGCACGTTTAAAAACAGAAAGTGACAGATACAATGGAAAAATATAAGCACATTATCAAAGAGACAGTGTAAAATCTGTAGACTTTATTGAACTGTATCACAGAATTCTACCAAACAAGGTAATATATTTTTGAGAAAAAGGGAGTTGTAAGATGTTTGTCCTCTTTCATTAAACTGTTGTTGCCTCTAGTATGTTGGGCATGTTGTGTGGATTTCTGTGTACTAAACAGCTTCTAAAATCACATTTGATTAAGGGGATTTAGAAAACTGGAAGGGGATAAATCATTCCTGAAAACAGGGGCATACCTCCAAAAATAAGGACATCATAAATCAGGACTGAAAATATGAATGTCCCTCCAAAAATAATTCTGTTAATGTTGCAACAGAGGTTTAGGTCCCTGGAAACAGTATTTCTGATACTGTTTGATTTATGGATGTGAAGTAAGTCAATCATTAATGATTTGGAGGATGCCTTGTATGCTATATACAGGTCATCTCTTAGTCGTCTGTAAGATACCAAATATATTGACATTGCTTTGAGGCAGTCCATGTAGGCCAAATTGTTTAGACCTTGTATCCTTTTTGTGAGACATCTCTTGGGCATTCTAGTTGTTGCAAGTGCCTGGATAGATACATGCCAGAATGGTCTGAATGACTGGCCTAATGAATAAAGGGAGAGAAAGTCATTCCTGGTTCTAGACGAAGTCCCCTTGTTAATGAGCTGTGCAATATAGAAGGACATCCTTACCACAGTGGACACATACTGTTCAAATGTTAGGTCACTGTCCACATAAGTTCCCAAATTCCAAAACCACTGGGTCAACTCTTTGGGGTATGTTGTCAATATGGTAGTTCCCTGGGAGGATTCAGCTTTCCAAAGGAGATGATAATACATTTTTTAGCATTTAGCCAGTACCTGTTATTTGTTTGGGGAAAACCTTTCTGTAATATGTTTGCGTCTTTTGCAGGTTTGATCACTGTTCTTTGCTATCAGTCATCTGCAAAGTTAGTTAGCCAGACCCCTTCAATACTGGCTCAAATTTCTGAGAAGAAGATGGTGAACAGATGTCCCAGCACCAAACACTGGTTGAGTCTATGGACAGTCTTTCCTTATGCAGGGGAGTGACTGTGAATGGTGTGTACCATTTTACTTTAGTCCATTGCTTTGGTTACATTTTTCAAATAAAGTCCACCAGGTTGAGTTAGCATGTCCTGCATATGATTACTTCAAATTGAAATGAGTTCTGTGTTTCAAGGCTTTATATACCCTTATGGAGTAAATACAATGATAATTCTTTTCATGGCTTTACATATGAAGCTGGTCAGACTTATGGGTCTGTGGAAAGTCCTCCCTTATGTAAGGGAATACATGTTGTTGTTCTCAGTTCTCTTGATACAGTACACATATGGCAACTAAGGTTGAACAGTGTTAGGTGTGTAGCTAAATCATGCTTCATTCTGTTTAAGATGCATGCTGAGATATTGTCAGGGCACACTGATGCAGTATTTTTTTTTGTTTTTGATAGCACTTTCTGGACTTGGTCTTATGTGATTGCTGGTGGCAAGTTCATAGATGGGGTGGGATGGCAAAAGGGATAAAGTTGAGCTGAATTTATCATCCAGTAGGTTGCCTAAATCTTCATATTCAGTGTGGTTAACATAATTTACAATCAGCTCAGTGCATTGCTGCATTGAACAAATGAAAATTACAAACATAACTAAAAAAGGCCTTGTGATTGTCTTTTGCTTAGGTAGCTATTTTTACCTCAGACTTGACTTTATAGATTTAATTAAGCACCTAAATTACTTATTTAACTTGATGATGAAATCCAGATTATTCTGTACACTGCTCTTCTTTCTTTTAGCCAATAATCTTTTCCTTTTATTATAAAGCTTCTTGATATTAAAGTTCCACCAAGGGATTTTGTGTATGCTCTTTGCTTGTTTCTGCTAGGTACAGCCAAATCTATGCATTTCTTTACATGCTGGTATAGTTTAGTGGTGTATGCTTCCTCATATTCTGTAAAGCTAACTCAGTTTGTGGGGATATGAAGTTGGAAATTTGTCACTTAAAAGTAGGTTGTTGGTCTTGGAGAATTTTTAAAGGTACCTAGGTTAGAAGAGATCCCTGCATTCAATTTCATTTTGAAGGAGACTGCTTTATGGTCAGCCCTAACAAGTAATGATGACACAAAAGGTATGGTGCAAGATGCTGCCATATTAGTAAGGACAAGATCCAAGATGTTATTCCCTCTAGTGGGCACTTTAACTAGTTGTTCCAGGATGTTTGTATTTACAAAGTCCAGCAATCACTGTGCTTTTGCACTAGTGCTGGTGTAGCTTTCCCAGTCTATAGTTTGGTAGGTCCATAGGTTCACAGGTAAGTACTAGGCTAGCTACCCTTGCTGAACATTTTAAAATGTCCCTTTTTGTGCTTGAAATAACCTATCCCATTTGGTTATAGATTGGCCTTTCCCATCCCATGGTTGAAAATTTTATATTATACCATGATCCCCCCAAAACGTGCACGCTGACTGGCCAGCGTGACCGTTGTAAATCGAGTTATACTAATGGAAAAAGGTCCAGTCGCCCGGACTTTTTTCCATTAGTATAACTCGATTTTTTAAAACACTGTCTCGCTATGTTAAATGGGTTTAACATAGCGAGACAGCTTTAAAATAAGCAACGGAGATCTCCGTTGCTTATTTTAAAGCTGTCTCGCTATGTTAAACCCATTTAACATAGCGAGACAGTGTTTAAAGTAACGGAGAAAGCAAGATCTCCGTTGCTTTTAGTTCGCTATGTTAAATGAGTTTAACATAGCGAGACAGTTTTAAAATAAGCAACGGAGATGTCCGTTGCTTATTTTAACTGTCTCGCCATGTTAAACTCATTTAACATAGCGAAAAAAAGCAACGGAGATCTTGCTTTCTCGTGCTTTGCTCACTCTGATGTACTGCGCAGGCGCGCAGTACATCAGAACCGCCGGATGCCAGACATCTGCGGAAGGGCAGTAAACAGGCATTATACTATGCCATTATTTAAGAAAAGTAATAGTTTCTTTTCTTAAATAATGTCGTATATAATAGCAATAACCACTTCTGGGTGGGTAATGCTAAATTTACCCACGGTTGGCTTTGTTTGGTCCCTCGAGCTTCGCCCTCGGGACCAAACCACGCCAACCGTGGGTAAATTTAGCATTACCCACACCCAGGCGTGGGTTATTGCTATATTACCCCTAATGAGAATAACTGGGATCATACCTTAGATAATTTTTGGGGACCCATTCATGAGATAAAGTATTTAGGAGTTGCATCTGTACATTAGTAGTACAGGGGGCAGTGCTGAAGTTAATTTCCTGTTTCCCATCCATAGATCTAAGTTGTGCTTGAAATGGATAGTGGTGAACTTTGTTTTATGTTGATGGGGAGTCTATTCTAGAGCAGCAGTATCCTCTGCGAAATGTAACTGTCC
This sequence comes from Protopterus annectens, assembly GCF_019279795.1. Lineage (NCBI taxonomy): Eukaryota > Metazoa > Chordata > Ceratodontiformes > Protopteridae > Protopterus > Protopterus annectens. The sequence goes on from NC_056735.1 coordinate 131,718,744, forward strand.
CTCTAAATCATTCTGTTGATGTTGCAGAAGAAGTTACATCCCTAAACTTGAGTATTTCTGATGCCATTTGACTTGCTGATGTGTAGTAAATACACCAGTAATGGACTGGAAGATGCCTTAATATGCCAGACACAGGTCATCTCCTAGAAGTCTGTAGGATCTCGAGTATAGTGACAGGGCTTTGAGTTGGTCCATGTAGGACATGTTTAGGACTTGTATCCTATTAGTAAATTGTCACTTTAAGTGTTCTAGTTATTGCATATGTCTAGACAGATACATGCCAAAGGGGGCATTATATTCAATGACTGGTCTAATGAGGGCAGAGTAAAGCAATGACACATTTTTGTTTATAAGTTGTACAATAGGAAGGACTTTCTTACAACAATAGACACATGTTGGTTAAAAACTGGGTGGGAATTGCGAACAAAAGCACTGTTGTAGTGGTTAATGTCTTTGAAAATATTAAAAAGCCTAGAGAAGACATATGCCAGCTGACCCTGATGACGCAGCATGATCTGTTGATCATGATCTCCCAGCCTGATCCGTTTTGGACCACCTTCGAATGACACCAAAAACCTAAGCCATTTATTGAAGTTGATTATTTTTTGCGTATATTGTGGCATCATCCTGGGAGAAGGTAGTATGCTGCTTTTGTTAGACTGATACCTGCCTGAGACACATACTCTCAGATCTCCATCATTTCTTCATATAACCCAGACAGGTACATCTGAAATCATTGATACTCACGTGTACATTTTTAGGGCCATACCAGTATTTAATGCTCAATGATTTGAGTGCATGTGCATGTGATCTGATGGCTCCTCAGTGACTTGAGTGTATACATGTGATCTGATGGATCCTCAGTGACTTGAGTGTGTACATGTGATCTGATGGATCCTCAGTGACTTGAGTGTGTATATGTGATCTGATGGATCCTCAGTCACTTGAGTGTATACATGTGATATGATGGATCCTCAGTCACTTGAGTGTGTACATGTGATCTGATGGATCCTCGGTGACTTGAGTGTGCATGCATGCATCTGATGGATCCTCAGCAACTTGAATGTGTACATGTGATCTGATGGATCCAGGTACCAGACAAGTGACAAACTGTCACTCTTTCCTTGCTCAGCCTGATAAGAGGTACATCTAAATGTTTGACAGTGGAGTTGTCTGTCACTAGAATGTTTGGTTTCATGCATGGCTGTTTCACGGGCTTAGTATCCATGACTCTGTGTTCAAAGTGAGGTGATAGGCTTAACAGGTAGACAGTGTTGCTTAGGGAACTTTGTGCATGCATTGCATTTTACAGGTCTTTGACATTTAGGTTAGTTACACTTCAAACTTCAGCATATGAAGAAATATGTTTAGTGCGATGGTCATAGTGAGGTGTGTTGTGTAATGTACTTCTGACAATCCAGATTATCTTAGGTACTGAGCACCTCATTTGTATGAAGAACCACCTTGGCCTCTATGTTGACTAGGCAAGTAAATTGCTATTAACATTGCATCCGGGTGAACAGTGCTTGAGATATGTACAGAAATGTAAGATTTATGCATATGAATATTTTATTACAACACAACCCTAAATATCTGTAAATGGATATTAGATAGACATTAAGTATCAATTAGCACTTTTGCAGGATTATCTTTAGTTTGATAACAAGAATCATATATAGTAGAACTTGGTCAAGTCATTAACATAATATGAAGACAGAATATATTCATCATTTTGCATAAAAAGGAACACATACTTTCCTTCTGACCAATGCATTTGTGCAGACGCTATTCTGATCTATAGGCAGAGTAGTGCTATGAGATGCTTTCCCAGCTGTATGGATACTGCCTGAGATATTTACATGGATTGTGGAAATGTGTACATATATTTAATACAAATAAAATGTAAAAATATGCATGGTGGTGGTAGTTAGACTCCAGTTACCAGTCAGAAATGTCCTTAGATTATGTAATCTTTCATATTATATCAACTTTTCACAAACACTTTCTGCATGATTCATATACACACACACAAACACTGATGCACAAGCACACACACACACACACACACACACACACACACACACACACACACACACACACTGTAACCAAATGAACGGTTCATATAATTGAAGCACAAATAGAATATTACACAAATCAAACATTCGAATAATTGTAACATAGGTTGTAACAGTCTTTCCCATTTTTTCCAAAAAGGAACATAAAATATTGCACTTGTAGGCAGACATGGCACATACATCTCATAGTTTGATTCACTCAGCATTACAAAGAACTGGTCTTCCTTTTAAAACATTAGTGTGAAATAAAGTATATGTTCCAAACAAAGTATTGTGATATATTCATTGCACCTTACAAATAATGATCAAACTCCTTATGATCTATGTTGCAAACTCTTCTCTAAGGACACAACCCAGTGTTGCGTAGTCCTAGATTTAAAGTCAGTTTTCCTACAGAAAATGAAGAAGTGTATTAGTGAGGAGAGTAATTGAGAGGTTGATGACAGAATTTCAGTATCCGACAGTCCCCTAGACTCAAAGTAGCTGATTTTTGTGAGGTGCTTTTCCAAAACCAAATCCAGTGACCAATGTCTCCAAGGCATCTGAAGCAACCTTGGTGGATACAGCCACCCCACTGGTCTTGTCCATATTCTCAGAAGATGAACCTCTTTGTCATCAGCCAGTTAAAGAGCTGCTTTTCAGGCCTCGGCTTCTGATGCACTATGGTTGATGGCAAAGGGTAAGGGTGGTATTCCTCAGATATATGTTAGAGAGGAGATAGCAGAAGACTGGATTCAAGCCATAGCCATCTGCACATGACAGACATGACCGGAAACCTTCAAATCCAGTTACTCAAAAAAGTGAAGACCCAAGTCACAGAAACTCAAACACACATTGGTCAGTTTGCCTTGTCACAATGGCCTGGATCGCAACCCCCAGGTCATGTCCCAAAACTTTTTCAGAGTGGCACAGAATTTTATGAACTCTATCAAATCCAAACAGACACCAATTGTAAAAGACCAGGCCCCAAGAGACTCCTGTGCTTTGGGAAGAACCATCATGCCATAGAGCTCAGATTCTTCTGACTTGGTGGCAGAGGAACTGGATTATGTAGATCCTTTCTTCCTTCCTTTCCTTTTTTCTGACTCTAAGTCTGAGGGCATCCTGACCTCAAATTTACCTCCCAGGAATATGTCCTTTGGGAATATCTTTCACAGAACGAAAGGATCATCAAGCAGGAATCTAAGGAGTTCTTTCAAGCCTTGATCAAGTTTATTCAAATTTTGGGTCTGCCTGAACTTAGAAACCTGGCTAACTCTTCATTTCCTGAAGTCATAAATTATGTCTTCCATGAAACATTCTTCCAGCCACATTACTAGCTCCTGTATCTAAGAACCGGGTTGATTTTACAGAGTTGCTGAGTCCCACAAACACTTGCACAAGAGCACAGTGATTGGTGCAGTAGTATTGCCTTCGGATTTCAGCAAAGGATCTGATGGGGCTACATCCAGGAGCCCCTATACCAACTGACAGAGATAGTAGGATCCTTGACTGGTTTTCTAAAAAGCCATGCACTCCAAGTGTGGTTATGATGCAGTAGATGTATCATACAGGACAGCTGCTTTGGGGTCTGCATTTAGTAGATATGCCTTTCTGAAGTGGCCAGACTTGGAAAGCATATCAAGACAGAAATCCTGGTTGCAGCGAATATCCTTTATATCATATTGGATGAGGAGCTTCTCTTTGGGACCCCTGTTGAAAAGTTTTTCAGCAAGCCAGGAGGAAGGGGAAAAACTATGCAGACTGAAAAATGTTTTCAATTTCTACAACCCAGATACATCAGAAACTATACAAATAAGTGTGACACTTTCATTCCAAGCAGACTAAAGGAAAAAAAGAGCAAGTTCTGTAAAAAGTGACAAACTGATTCCATATTTAGGCCAAAGGAAAGGTAGCCTCAGGCTCAGACCCCAACAGCAAACAGTTCTTATTTTCCATAAAACCTCCCTTTACCCTTCCAAAGAAATGTCACCTCAATGCCCCCACCTTACTCTCCATAGAATATAGAAGACAGACTATTACTACTTGAAAAGTAGTGGGAAAACATGAGACAGATAGGTCGTTCTTACAGGTAGTAAGATCCGGCTACAACCTGCAGTTTCAAAGAACTCACAGGTTCTTAGGTATTCCACCAGTCCCGAAGCAACAAAGGCGCCTCATGCCTGTCCATGCAAATATCCTCTTAATATGAGGAGCCATAGAAATGGTACCAGAATCAGAAAGGGGACCTAGAATGGACTTCAAACTTTTCCTAGTCCCAAAAAAGAAGGGTCTCGGAGGCCTGCCCTGGACCTATAAATCATAAACAAATTCTTATTAGTATTAAAATTCATAATGCTGAATTTATGAAAAAATGCTACCAAATCTTAAACACATTCTTATTAGTACCAAAACGCATAATGCTGAATTTACAAAAAAATCTCCCATTGAAATTCTCGGGGGGCTATACTGGTGACACTGGGTCTTTACAAAATGCCTGTTTCCAGTGATTGCCTTTGGCAGGATAAAGGGCATATGCATCTATTCATATCCAGAAGATGGGCTGATCCAGACGTTCTACTTTTCAGAGATTCAGAAAGTCATACAAATTAACTGATTTTTGTGGCTAAAATTATCCTTAATTCATTGAAGCCTATAGTACCTTTTTTGTATACTTTCAGTTAACACCCACATCTCTCTGTGGCATCCAGATGTTTATTGTGTCTAACATTTTAACTGATATCCTGATGCCAGAAGAAGAGGGACTGTGACCGGCCTTTGGAGCTTAGATGAAAGCTTTGCTGTTCAGGCTAACCTGCAGGATCCTGCAGCCAGGAAATGCCAAGTGTCAGTGCTGTAAACGTGAATCCACTCAAGCATCTGCACATATTGTAAGTGCAAGCATAACTCTACTTTTCTCACCTTTTCTTATCAAAAATATTAGCCATTCAGTCATAAGCTTACCGGCTGATAGTTGGTGTTAGATAGAATAAATGTACATAACTTGTATTATCATGACTCACTAAACCTCCAGTGGGTTATATATAAATACTGCCACAAAGTATTTCTGGGACAGGTCCCAGCTATTAACCATGGGACTGTCCCCCCGAAAGAAAATGTTACGTGAAATGATCAATATACAGTGATGATGTTAGCCTCCTCATGTTCGTCATTGCATAGAACGAAGCCCTTGGAACTCAGTGGGACATCTTAAACACACATATTCAGATACTATCTGCACAGCAGCCTTTCCCTTCCTCCTCTTTCTCATCAGTTGCTGTAAGGCATGCTTGTCCGGCAAATGTTGCACTGCTTCATTATGGGTGGTGGTACTCATCTCTGCACAGTAGTACCAATAATGCTGCTTGACAAGGATGTTTCTGTGTTTATTGCTAGTAATCTAAAATCCTTTATCCCACACATGGGTTCCCTCAAATTATGTATTGAATGATCCCAGTTATTCTAATTAGGGATAATATATAATTAATGACCATAGGATAGGTAAGTCCAATCAAACACCAGATAGGATAGCTTAATTCAAGCACCAAAAAGCAAATTGGCTAGACTTAAAATGGGCCAGAAGGGCTGCTAGCCTGGTACTTATCTATGAACCTATGAACTAATAACACTGACTGTGCCATACCTGGGCAGGGTGGATGGTGGACCGCCATTAATTTCACTAGTCTCTTTCCAGTTACACTAATGAACATGATGGCAGTGCTCCATCTCTACTCTTGCTGGAGTTCTTCTCTTTGCAGGCTTAATTGAACCTGCCACTGCTGACGCTCTCTCAGTTGTAGTGATACCTGACAGTGGTAGTAATACTTGTCCAAGGTAGTGACCCTGCCTCAGTGGGAATAATACCTGTCAATTGTAGTTACAACTATCAGTAGTAGTGATCCTCTCTCTGTGGTAGTGATAGCTGTCAGTGGTAGTGATATCTGGAAGCAGTAGTGACCCTCTCTCAGTGGCACTGATACCTGTCAGTGGTAATCATAACTGTCAGGGGTAGTGATACCTGTCAGTAATACCCACCTGTGGGAGTGATACCTGTCAGTGGTAGTGATACCTGTCATAAATCCCTGTCCTACATCAGATCATAATGCTCTTATCATGGATGTTGAAATAGACTTTAAAAAGTTACCATTAGTGAATAGAATTTCAGCCTGTATTACTAGCTGAATAGAATTTAAACCTTGATCACACTCTGAAATAGATTTGTTTATGCAAATTAATAAATAAAATGGAATAAGCAAATTATGATTTGGAACTATTTAAGGTCTACATCTTTGGCTTACTAAAGATTAAAGCTAAACTTTGTACAGCTTAAAGTAAATATAAAGAGAATACCACATAAAAGCTGAAATCGAAGATGTAAATAAAAAGTATAATAAAATTGTGACATGAAATACTATACTGGCACAAGAAAAATTAAAAACAAGCCTTGTTTGCTATATAGCCTAGACCTGTGTATATCTTATCAAAAATAATTAAAATAAAACTAGATTTATAATAGAAATAAATGATATAAGAAAGAACAATAAAATATATATAGATATTGGCAACATTTTTAAGGCATTTAAACAATATTATTCATGTATGAACCAAGACTTAAATCAAAAGGACTGTCTAAAACCAAATATAATTGCATTCTTGGAACAAGTGTACATAATTAAAAAAGATTCCAACAGAACTTAAAAAATAATTTACTTAAATCTCTTTTAAAGATGTAATAGACATGATAAAATAGCTTAAAACTAACAAATCTGCAGGAATAGATGGGATAATTTTGGGTTTTTACAAAATTTTGCCCCAAACACTGTTAATTTTCTTCATCAAACCTTAATAGGTATTCAGTTAAATGAAACAATCCCAGCAACCTGGAAATATTATTTAATTATACCAATATATAAAGAAAATAAAAATCCCTGACTGCTCTTCTTATAGACTCATTTCACTCAAATATAGATTGTAAGATTTTTATGTCAATTTTGTAGATAAATTAAAGATATCAATATCACAAATAATTAATACAGATCAAACATGATAATATTAAATGCATAATAACACTGATAGATACACTAAATAATGGAAAGTGAGGATCATTCATTAACTTAGATATTGAGAAATCATTTGATTACTTGAACTGGAAATATTTGACACTGTAGAAATATTTGATTGCCAGACACAATTTATTGCACTGTCACAATAATTTGCATGAGTTTTTTAACTCTGTGCCCCCCCACCAGAGATTCTTCTTCTTCCGGCTTTTTCCTGGTTAGGGGTCACCACAGCGGATCACCTGTCTGCTCATGATTGGCAGTGGAGGTTTTACTGTGTCGAGTTGCCAGCTGAAAAAAAAAAACAAAATGTATTTTGTCCACTGAAGCTGGATATCTTTAAATTAAATAAAGCCTCCAGGAAGCAAGAACCTGACACCCTACAGCTTTTCTGTTGCAATAGTTTGCATGGGTTTCATAACTGCGTGCCCCCCCCCCCCCACCTAGGATTAAACTGCAAAAAAAAAAAGTATATTTTGTCCACTGAAGCTAACTATTACACACAAACACACACAGTCTTCCAGCCCCAAGTATTCACTGTTTAAATTAATACATTTTTGCTTTTACTTTCAGCATCCTCTCTATACTAATCACAACTTTCTCTATAACTGCCCAACAACCCTGTTTGTGTGTTTACAGTGATACTTATTTAAAGCATTCCAAAGCTACTTAGATTAATCTTTTGTTAGACACTGATATCTTAAGCTTATTACTCTCCTTCAACTGATAGTTTTTCAGATCTTGTCCCTCTGAGGGTGGGACCCATAAGTACCTGAGTAATCCTGTTCTGGCTGCTGTCTACTCCATTCACCTTGCATGCTACTATCACCCCACTCACTGATTATCTTTATTAGTCAGTCCCCTGCTAGGGTGCCATCTTTAAACTATCTTTAAACTATCTAGCTCACATTCAGCTTCCATCATGTAGCTGCTTTACTGTCCCTACCCCTCTGTTCATTGTGCATCCACGGCAAGTAAGTAGAGAAGTGCCACATATATAGTAGAGCTGATATGCATTACTGTCATCTACTTATTACTGTGAACTGCTGATTTATTTGATTATTACTCTTAACTGTTGATTTATTTGATGGTGCTGAGCTGAAACTTCTGTTCAGAAATCCTATATGTTACAACAGATAATAGCTAATTTATTAACTGACAAACTGCTTGTTATTTCTGTAGATCTACCAGACATCCTGCTAACTGTTTGCAAAGCATATTCATGTTCTGTCTGCATCTGTAAGCATTACTAGAGCATATTACTGCTCATAGAAGACTTAAGGGATTGGAGTTTGCAATTGCTTTTATAGAAGGCTAAATGACTGCAGTTCATTTTGCAGTTAGTTCATATTGAACAACATAGCTGTAGAATTATTGTCTTAGAACAGCCATACTTCCTTTGCTTTGTGTAGTATGTTGTTGTTTGTCTTTCGGCTTTTTCCCAGTAAGAGGTCGCCACAGCAGAACTCCAGTCTGCTAATGATTGGCAGTAGATTTTTACGAAATGCCGAGGTGCAAGCTCGACGCCCAACCTTCAACAAAGGCACGCCCATTTACGCACGTATGTCTTTTGAATGCTACCCAACCGTATCATGTGTATATTCACTGCTGAATCATGCAGATGTTATCAGTTGACTTACAAGCTGTATGTTAATGCTGTTAGTCTGTGGATTTACATAGCTGTTTAACAATGTATACAATATAACCAATTTTCCTCTTAATCTGTATCCCTTGCATGCTCTCCACTTTACATTCCTGTAACCTTTGCACTAATTCTGCCTTATTTAACTTTATTTTTCAGTTTTCACGAGTTTCTTAACTGCGTGCCCCCCCACCCCCCACCTGGGATTAAACTGCAAAATCCAAAGTCTATTTTGTCCACTGAAGCTGGATATCTTTTAACTAAAAAAAAACCCTGGGAAGCAAGAACCTGCCACTTTACAGCATTTCTGTTGCAACAGGTGAATTACAGCTTAGTTTTTGTAAACGTCTAAGGCTTAGTGTTAAAAGGTGTGGGCACAATCCATGACGTGTTCTTCCTTCTCCATTATTCCAGCCAATTGCAGTAGATTGCGCCATAATTCATTGAATTAGCCTTAGACACACACACACACACACACACACACACACACACACACACACACACACACACACACACACAGTCTTCCAGTCCCAAGCATTCACTGACTAAATTAGTACATTTTAGTTTTACCTTCAGCATTCTCTCTATATACTAATCACAACTCTCTCTATAACTGCCCAACAACCCTGTTGGTGTGCTTACAGTGATACTTATTTAAAACATTCCAGACCTACTTAGATATCTTTTGTTAGATACTGATATCTTAAGCTTATTACTCACCTTAAACTGATATTGTTTCAGCTCTTGTCCATGTGCAGGCCAGGCCCGCTCCATTCGCTACTCTCACTCTAGTCTCCACCCTACCCCATCCCTGCCCACCCCATAACATTAACTTTATACCTAACCTGACTCCTCCCACAGCTCTCTTCCACCTATCCCATAACCTCCCTAATTATTCCCCAGTCATACCATACCTACCTCCCCACCCATTATAAATAGGGCCATATAGTTTTCCACCCCCTAAACTATAGCTATCCTGCTCATATTCATTCTGTTACACAATCACACTGCACTCATCACCATCATGCCCATCACTACTATTACTATGATCTCACTTCTCTCACTTACATTCTCTGTCCTAACAATAATCACAACATTCCAGACACCCAACATACCTCCTATACCCAACTGTACAACCACCACACATAAACCACATTTGTCAAGTTACTCAGACATCCACCCTAGCTTATTCACAACAAATGCCTCTGTATTATCCAAAGTAAAAGTTCTACCTCTCCAAAGACACTCCCATTATCACACCACCACCAGCAACTATACCATTTTTAGGAAAAAAAAAATGATAAGTATAACCCACATAATTTGTTAAAGCATTATATCTCAGTGCTCTGATATATAACCCAACCCAGGCCCAACCCCCCCATCCCCAGCAAACCTAGCAAATCTGCTGAAAACAAAAAAACAGCACAAAGCAGAAAACTGGATATATACAGACACATCCACCCTGCTGTTATGATATATGAAAAAATATGTGAACTTGACTTTCGACACATGTTACACAAGAGCAACAAGGTTGCAAATAATTTAACAAGTAATGAAATGGGATTGTTAACATATCTCAAAGGGCAAAATATCAGAGTTATGAATCCTGGTAAGGGGGGTGGGTTAGTAATTATGGATGTGCATGACTGCAATAAGAGAATAATAAAAATCTTGGAAACAGATACATATGAAGAAGTTTCCAAAAATCAAGTTAATGGAGCCTACAAAAGTATAGTAGTGTCCCTGCAGGACATGTTTCTTGAGAGCCATATTGATATTAACTTGTATAACTATCTCACTATGTCCTCTCCTACAGTACCATTGATCTTTGGTACACCAAAGATTCATAAGGGGTTGAATGAACCCCCTATGCATCCCATAGCTGATGGGCACAGTTATGTCACCTATGCCTGTGCTAAGCATCTGTATCGTATGTTAAAAGTTTTCTTTGCAACAGGAAACACAAATATGCAAAGACTCATGGCATTTTTTGAAATTGTAAATGAAGCAGAGTGCAATGATACCTATTTGTTTCTTACTACTGATGTGAAAGACCATTTCTTGGTGATCCCACAACAGTTAGGTATTGATTTGGTCAGGAATTTTTATTTCAAAAGCTGTATCACAATCCGAAATTAATTTGTTTGTGGATCTGTTTGAGCTTGTACTACAAAACAACTACATATATTTTGAGGGAAGGTGTTTTTTTTACAGAAAGTAGGGATGGCCATGGGGTCACCACATGGCACCATTTTTGAAAATTTGGTCATGACCCAGTGGGAAAGGAAGTATGTTTTCAATAGCTATGAATATAAAGAAATAAATGCCCCTGTATTTAAGATAACTGGATGACATCTTTATTTTGTGGTGGATGATGAAAATGACTTAAAAGAATTTGTATATTATTTAAACGGCATTACTGATTTTTTTACCTTTACATACGGAATAAGTAACACTGTTATTTCTTATTTAGATGCAAACATGCATAAAAATCAATATGCTAAAAGATTTCTTTCTAAAATACATAGGGAGGAAACATATTCCAATTTGTTTTTGCATTATGACAGTGCACATCCTGGCCATCAAAAGAGATTAGTTGTCAAGGGACAACTGGTCCATGCAGCCAGGATGGTCACATTAGATGAAGAGTTTCAAATAGAATGTGACAACTTGAAAGGAATACGGTCAATGAATGGCGTTCGCACAACAACTGAACCAGCAAACAAATAAATAAAGCTTACGCCAACCGCTATGCTGTCATGAGATGCCTAAACTCCAACCTTGCCATTATTAAATGACAGTTCGAGAAGACCGTTTAAAATAATTCAACATTTAATGAAGACAAAAGTAAAAAATGGCTGACAACATACTGAGAGTTAAGCGTTTTCACCCGTTTACAATACGGGCTTCTTCAGAACTAAATTCAATGAATGAAACAGTTGCCATATAAATTAATTATTTGGCGCCAAAGTTAAAGCTATAGCAGATAAAATTATAACTGTTTGTATATCTAAACATTAAAAAATAGAATATCAAATTCAACATAAATCATTTCCCTACACTTCTTAGCTGCTAGTAGTTTGAATAAAAAAAATAAAGGACATTTATCTTATAAGGAAATGTGGTGGCAATTATTTACTGATGCCTCCACCCCCCTGGGTTGAACGACTTTATTTCCATCAAGCCGCTGCTTAATAATGCTTGATTAATAATTCATAGGTTTTTATTCAAAGTACTAGCAGCTAACAAGTCTAGGGAAATGATTTATGTTGAGTTTTATATTCTATTTTTTAATGTTTAGATATACGAACAGTTATAATTTTATCTGCTATAGCTTTAAATTTGGCTACATTTTTGGTGCCAAATAATTAATTTAAATGGCAACTGTTTCATTTATTGAATTTAGTTCTGAAGAAGCCCGTATTGCAAATGGGTGAAAGTGCTTAACTCTCAGTATGTTGTCAGCCGTTTTTTACTTTTGTCTTCATTAAATTTTGGATTATTTTAAACGGTCTTCTTGAACTGTCATTTAATAACGGCAAGGTTGGAGTTTCGGCATCTCAAGACAGCATAGCGGTTGCTGTAAGCTTTATTTATTTGTTTTCTGGTTAACTTGAAAGGAATGTTTAAAGCAAGGGACTATCCAGACAGACTGTTGATAGGATTGGTTGGAGCGGTTTCCCATAAAATAAATATTGGCTATTTTAAGCTGATATTAAACAATGAAAAAATGAGGTGCAAATAAATGGGGGCATCAGTACAGATAAAGTAACTTATACCTCTAGTTTTATTATATCTTACAGTAGTGATTATGGGACAATAAGAAATGTACTAGCAAAAAAACAGGATACTCATTGAGGAAGATGGCCATCTAAGGAACACACTAAAAGAAAGACCTAGATTAATTACAAGAAGAAGTACAAATCTTAAGGTTATGTTAGAACAAAAAGTAAAAAAAAAAAAAAAAAAAGGAAATGGAAGGAACCCAGGAATGAAAAAATATGGCATGTGCAGTTACTGTGCCTTAATTAATGTAAGGGATAGTTTTGAAATAAGAGGTATTAAGTATAAGCTGAGAGGTAAATACAACTGTTCTACAAAAGGGGTGGTACATTTGGCCACCTGTCAAGAATGTCCTTTATACTATGTAGGGAAAACAGAGAGAATCTTGAAAGAAAGAATATGAGCATGAATATGCTATTAAGAAGCAAAAATTAAACTAATGCTGTAGCCAAACATGTTATTAGTAATGAGGGCCATGAACTTATATATATGGTAATAGAGCAAGTTTTGGTCAGCCCAAGGGGGGACCTTGGTCTTTACAATTAGAGGAGAAAGAATTAAAATGGCAAATCATGCTTACTGCATATGCATGGCCAGGTCTTAATGAATATTTATTGGTGAATAACATACTTAAACACAGGGCCTTGAATAGATAGATTTAGTACTTCTAGCATAGCATTATTACTGTCATAGACAAGCAGGGGGTTCTCATGATTTTGGATGTATTGTTATGCATGCCTTTTTGCACATTTTTTATAACTTTTTGTATATTTTATGTTCTTTTCATATGGCTTTTATATGTTTTTAATTTATACACCGGGCTATATATTTATTTACATAAATTATTAAAAGTGGCAGTTTTCATAGTATGTTAACAGTAAATTTTATAATGAAATGGTAAAAGCAGCTGCAATGATTTTTAAGTTTTTATAACAAAGTAATAATTTAATTGATGGAAATGATCATGACATGACATGTATTGAATGAATGCCAGGTACCTTCTTTTGTTGTACTTCTTTTGTAATGTAGTCTGCTATTTAAAAGGCAGTTTCAAGGTAGTTTATTGATTTTAATGAAATATTTGGTCATGGTATCTTTAAGATCTAGTGACTCTAGTGGGGAGTGGTGAGTCATGTGATGAGGAAAAGTTTTAAAAGTGAATGCATGCAGTTTGACTTAGATCTGAAGAAGTTTGGCAATGTTTAAATGAAAGTGCTTATAATAACATTGGGGTCTGTATATATCCAGTTTTCCGCTTTACATTGTTTTTTTTTGTTTTGTTTTCAGCAGCTTTTCATTGGTTTGTTTGTTCAATTTAAACCTAGCAAATCCTTAATGCTATCAACCATAAATCTCCAAAGCCTTAGAAACAGGATACCTGAACTCCCAGCGTTTATTTCACAACACAACCCTAATATTATAGCAGCTACCAAAACCTGGCTGAAATCATAAGTAAAAGAAAGAGAATTTCTCCACCCAGACTACTCATGCCTAAGCACAGATTGGCCCCACAAGAGAGGATGGGGAGAAGCAATACTCTTCCCTTGCAAACATACTTTAATTCCCTACTCAAAACCAAAACCCAACTTCTCCCCAGCTGAAGTACTAATCTCTATATTAAAAGTTAACAATCATAAAAACATTTGCATAATTAGTAGAACGACAAATCTGTAAATATGTTCAATCAGCACACAGAGACCAGCCAACAATCTAAGAAGACTTTAATGAATGAAAAGTTAAGCGCTTTCTTCCCCTGTAGGGACTTCCTCAGAACAACCAACATTCAAAATAACCAGCCCTTATATACCCTTTATTAATCAACTATACCTTAATTAATGAAAGGTCACTCCCCCTTAAAGTAAAAACACGTAATAAACATTTGAAAATACTATTAAAATGGTCAAGTGTTAAAAGTACTACAAAATACATAATATAATGTACACATTATACAATAAAAATAAATGTATAAAACCATAAAAATTGTGGAAAATTACACACAATAATATGCAAATAATAGACACATTATATAAATTGATATACACCAGTCAGCCCTTGATTTGTTTTAGCTTCAAAATACAATCTATGTTGGTAGCTTCATTAAGCCCTGGAAATCTAGTTGCATCCAAATTTAACTGCCACTTTAATTCACTATAATCCAAGTGCAGGTCAATCACTCTCCCCTGGGGATCCTTACATAACTGTTCCACAATTAAAAATTTAAAACTATGATCTCTGTAGCCCTTAATATGTCTATAAAGAGCATTGGTGACCTTGGCTTTTTTAATGTCGTAGATATGTTCACTAATTATATTCTTAAAAGGTCTACTAGTTTTCCCTATATAAAATACAACACAATTTTGACACTTAGCCAAGTAGACTATATTTGAACTACAACAATTATAATGTCCATTAATATAAAAATTAAAGCCATTAATTTAAATGTTTTCTTTGGTCTCCATAATGTAACTACACCAGTTACACCTTCCACATTTGTAATTGCCTACTGGCCTATTTGAACAGCCACCCTTGGACCCCAGGTTTAATTCAAATAGATTTTTCAGGGATCTATCTCTCCTAAATACAATTTTTGGGGGGACTTTTCCTACTTTTTGTCCAGCTGTTGTATCAAAACTTAAAATATCCCACTTTTTAAGAATTACTTGGGATACCAAACTAGCATTCAAATTGAAAGTGGTGATAAAACTCAAATCATAATCATTAGGTGAAGTTTCCTATTCACATTTTCCATTGTATTGCTATCCTCATCAATCTGCTCCCCTACACCCCTTTTAGGGGAGCCTCTTAATATGAGTTTATATACTCCCCCATATGCTTCTTTACCATCTCTTTGACTATTCTTTCCAAGAATTCCAATGGATAACCTCTTTTAGAGAACATACTGGTAATAACCTCAACTTCTTCCGAAAACTCACTATCAAGGCTGACCATCCTGGCCGCCCTAACCAATTGACCTTTCACAATAGACTTTTTCTAGTACTCAGGATGCCAGCTATTAAACTCCAAATATGAGTTAGAAAAGGTGGGTTTACGATAAATTTTAGAATACAATTTACTGCCATTATTATCAAGTGTTAAATCAACATCCAAATAAGAGATTTTTACAATTACAAATGTGGAAGGTGTAACTGGTGTAGTTACATTATGGAGACCAAAGGAAAAATTAAAATGAATGGCTTTAATGTTTATATTAATGGGCATTATAATTGTTGTAGTTTCAATATAGTCTACTTGGCTAAGTGTCAAAATTGTGTTGCATTTTATATAGGGAAAACTAGTAGACTTTTTTAAGAATAGAATTAGTGAACATATCTACGACATTAAAAAAAGCCAAGGTCACCAATGTTCTTTATAGACATATTAAGGACTACAGAAATCATAGTTTGAAATTTTTAGTTGTGGAACAGTTATGTAAGGATCCCCAGGGGAGAGTGATTGACCTGCACTTGGATTATAGTGAATTAAAGTGGCAGTTAAAATTGGATGCAACTAGATTTCCAGGGCTTAATGAAACTACCAACATAGCTTGTATTTTGATGTTAAAACAAATCAAGGGCTGACTGTTGTACATCGATTTGTATCATTTGTGTATTATTTGCATATTATTGTGTGTATTTGTACACAATAATTTTTATGGTTTTATACATTTAGTTGTATTGTATAATGTGCACATTAATTATATTATGTATTTTGTAGTATTTTTAACACTTGACCATTTTAATAGTATTTTCAAACGTTTATTATGTGTTTTTACTTTAAGGGGGAGTGATCTTTCATTAATTATTATATAGTTGATTAATAAAGGGTATATAAGGGCTGGTTATTTTGAATGTTGGTTGTTCTGAGGAAGTCCCTACAGGGGAAGAAAGTGCTTAACTTTTCATTCATTAAAGTCTTCTTGGATTGTTGGCTGGTCTCTGTATGCTAATTGAACATATTTACATTTGCATAATTGCTGTGTATATTCCTCCAGAAAACAACATACAAATATTAGAGAACATACTTGCCTGGATATCCCAAAACATAGATAATGAAACCATCATCCTAGGTGATGTAAACATTGATTGGCAAGACATTGCCCAAAAGACCCCCCTCAAAAAATATAAATCTTTACAATTTGTCACTAGTAATTACAGACATCACCAGACCCCTCAAAAATAACAACTGAGGCTCCACAATAGTCTGGATATTACTGTCCAACTTAACAATATCACCACTGCAGGCATACTACCTTATACCATTAGCTACCATCACCCAGCCTATATCCTACACAAATCTACCCCCATCCCAGACCAACACCAATACAAATAAACCAGAAATTTAACTAAGTTCCAACCATCTATAGTTAAAACCTTAGCTAAAGTAAATTGGGAACCCCTCAAATACCTACCACTTAAGGAGGCTGTTGAATTCTTTAACTCAACCTTCCTAGACATCCTAAATAGGCAAGCACCCACCTGCCAAAAACAAATAAAACATAATCATGATAGCTGGTTCTCAAAATCCACCAAAAAAGTCATGTCCACAAGGGATAAAATCTAGAAATCATGGAAGAAAAACAAAGACCCCTCAACTCTACTACATTACAAGCAATTCTGCAGCCAGATATAATGACTAATAACCACAGATAAAAAAGCCCACTACCTTCACCTACAAAGCCAACATAAAGATAATCCCCAAAAATTCTGGTCCTCCATTAACCAACTGTTACACTCAGCCTCTCAAAGCAACCCATCCTCTGACCCAGATAAAACCCCCACCAAACTTGCCACCCTCTTTAATTCCTACTTCATTGACACCATAGCTAACCTAACCACCACCTTTCATGCAGTTAGCCCACCACCACCACTAAGACAGCTGATGACCAAATCATCCCAGAAAACACCCCTACCCTCAACTCTAACCTAAAATTCTCCTCCATACCCACTGCCATAATAAAAACAATTACTTAAGCTAAAATTCTGTACTCTGGCCCCTGACAATCTATCCCCACACTTCCTGCAGCTAGCTGCAAACTCTACAGCTTATCCCTTCAGCATACTTATTAACAAATCAATTAAAGAATCCCTAGTCCCAGACATCTGGAAAAAAAACATACATTCTCCCCTTACACAAAGGTGGCACCAACACAGACACCACAAACTTTTGGCCCATAGCAATTCTTTCACCCCTTTCTAAAATACTAGAAAAATGCATCCATGCCCAAATCCTCAACAACCTGCCTGAAAACCAAATGCTGTCACCCACTCAGCATGGTTTCAGACCAGGACACAGCACCACTACTGCCCTCCTCTCCTTCTTTGATGCAGTTAACCGGCATGGGATTCTGGCAAAATAATATTTTCTCTTTTCCTAGACCTCTTCAAAGCTTTTGATACCATGTCCCACACCATCCTCCTCTCCAAACTGTCCATCCTCCATATTTCCACAACTACTCTACAATAGTTCAATATCTATCTCTCCAATGGGCAGCAATCCACCAAATGACAAGAGTCTTACTCTCCCTTTCTCCATACTTCTACAGAGGTCCCCCAAGGCTCCATATTTGGTCCTTTCATATTTAGCATCTTTATTAACAACTTTAACTCCACTCTACCACAATGTTCAGTAATCCAGTAAGCTGATGACTGTGTAATAATATGCACTGTGAATTCAAGCTCTGAATTCCGGCAAATCACTCAGAATGCCCTCACCTCTACTGAATCTTGAATGCTTAACAATCATCTTGCCCTAAATATAGGAAAAAAACGAAACTAGTAATTTTTACCCCTAAAAGAACACTCTTCTAGATAAAAAAAAAAAAAAAAAAAAACTCGTCACAATTCAAGCCCAAGACAGTACCACTATAGAAGTTTTCCCACACATTAAACTACTAAGCATTATTATAGATTAAAACCTTAACTTTATTTATTTATTTATTTATTGGCATTTGATTACTGGGAAAGTTCACTTGACCAAGGTGAGCCCATGTTCAGTTGAGACCTGGGGAGAAAAGCTACAGATTATAATCAGTCTTAATATAACAGTTATCAAAAGTTAACAACAGATTTACTAAAGACATTTACAAAAGAAATTTACATGGCAAATTATGTAGAAATGAAAAAGTCATAAGACATTACACTAACAGCGAAGTTGAACATAGGTACTATCAGTAATATTCTCAGACAATACAGGCTAGAGAATGGCAACACCAAGTCAAACATATGAAGCAGGCACTACTTAGGATAAGAAATAAAAACATATGTACATGTGTATATGTATATGTGTGTAGATATATATATATATATATATATATATATATATATATATATATATATATATATGTATATATATGTGTGTGTGTGTGTGTAAATATACCCATACAACATGGGAGGTCATAAGAGGAGAACTTTGTAATAGGTAGATGAGAAGGAAGAAAGAAGAAAGAGAGGGAAAAGGAAGAAGAGAGGGAGTGGAGGGGATAGTAAGGGGGATAAAGAGATAAGATAAATAGAATAGGAGAGAAAGAAGAGGAAAGAAAAATGGAAAGGAACGAAGGGTGAAGTGAAGAAAGAATAGGGAAAAGGGGCTTGGAATGAATGAGGAAGAGAGTGAAAGAATAGGTAAAAAAGAGGGTAGGGGGATTAAGAGAAAGTAAAAGGTAGAATTTATTAGTTTAAGTTCATTGCAGGTGCCAAGAACACAGAAAACTGGGTGATGGTAGAGGAAGGAACTGAGCAGTTACATATCCTATTTGAAAGGAGATGATTATGCAGTGCAGTTTTGAAAATATAGGGTCTTTGTTGTAAGCAGATAGAAGAAGGTAGGTTATTCCATTTTTTGGAAATATTCCAAGAGTATGACAACTGGCCTGCAGGTGATTTAGGTCTATGAACTTGAAGATGTTGTTCAGATTGCAGAGGCCTAATCGGGTTATAGAGGGCAAGTAAGGAGCTAAGCACAGGGCAATCTAGTGATTTATAAGTAAGTTTATGTGTAACTGTGAGATAAGTAGTAATAGTTAGTGGGGGAATTCAAGCCACTGTAGTTTTTTTAGACAGTACAGTGGTGGGTAGAATGGTGGCTGATTGTAGCAAATTTAGCTATCTTGTTATAACCAATTTCTTGTTTTGAATTCAAAGAGGACTGCAAGTTGGTTAGTAGAGGTGCACCATAGGTAAGGGAAGGTAATAAGAATGAATGAGCTAATACTTGTTTGGTAGGGTGGGAGGGGAACTTATTGTATCTATAGAGTAACCCCAGTTTTTATGGGTTTTACTTATGTTACTTTGAATGTACAGATAGAATTTGAGGTTTTCATAAATTATTACTCCTAACAATTTAGTGTGGGTAACTAGTTCAATTTTAGTGGTGTTGAGAGAATATGTTGAGGTCAGTTTTATTGATAATTTCTTTTGGGTGTAAAGATCATAAGATTAGTTTTTTGGGGATTTAAAGAAAGGTGATTATTATGAAGCCATGTCTCTACAGAAGAAAATGCTATTTGAGTGTTCTGCTATAATAATTTTGGGTTGGGTGAAGACCATACGATAATGGAATTATCTGCATATTGAACTAATGAGCCATGCTGCATATCTTGATGGAGATTATTGATGAAAATGCTGAATAGAAGGCCTAAGATTGAACCTTGGGTTACACCTGTAGGGTTGTGAAGATAAGGGGAAATGGAATGTTACCATTTAACAGGATGCTCTCTGTTGGAGAGATAGCTTTTAAACCAATTATCTGACCTACACATAAACAATAACATCAAAAAACACACCTAAAGCTTGGTATGCTATACAGGCACCAACTATTTGTTAGTCTCTGTACTAGACAAACCATTGCAACCACATTTTTATTACCCTCTCTCATGGAACAAATTGATAATTTCATTTGAGGATAGCCTACAATTAAAAAAACAATATTATTTCCAAAACATTTATATAATTCAAGATCTAGTCAACCTCCAAGTAAAATGCGTATAAGAAACAATAAAATATTATTCAATTTTCTTTGGTTTCAAAAAAAAAACTAAAATAGCTTATCATTTTCTGAATATAGAAATATGTATGGAAACAGCAATTTTTTAAGTTATTACTTACTGGTTAGATCCTAAATATGGTTCAAATTGGAAAACATTACATTTCTCACTATTATATTCAAATAAACTGAAAGTTGAGGTCACTAGCAATAAAAATATAAATAATATATCTTGAAGCAATTTATGCAGTTGCATTTAATTTAATTTCAACTCCCCTACTCAATCTAAATATATAAATCTAATATTAAAAACATTTAAAACTACAATTTTAAGCAATATAGATTTCAAAATTTGGTTTGAGATTTTAATTTCCTTTAATATTGCAAAAGTTTTTGGGAGAAACTCAAAATCACGGGTTAGATATCTTAGAAAACAATAATCTAATATGTTGCTAGAATTGTTAAGAGGGAATGAAAACAA